>NC_134015.1:34718463-34833463 GCF_040712315.1 Castanea sativa | reverse complement strand
GTTCAACCTCACCAAAGGTATGCTCATGATTTATCACCTGCATCGACAGAACCATGAAGAAGGATGTCTGAAACAAGGATGAACATACCCACTAAAAGTTTAGAGAATTAGGTTTTGGAAAAATTCCCAGCCTTCGATCAAAGCTTAAATCAAACTTACAAAGGCTCTCAGTATCAGCATTTTAAAGACGGCGAAATCAATCAAGCCATACAGAAAATTAGAGAGAGAAAATACTTGCCATCTAAGTATAGAGAAAACACCAAAGCCACAAACCGGCCCACTGCCTTTCAATTTCATTCTCTCAACCTTCAAGAAAACAATCATTGCTAACTCCCTTTATAACCGGAGAAAGAAATTTAGGAAATTTATCTCACCCGGTCTACCCTCTCTAGCCTCTGCCTATCTCTTGCTTGTTGGCTTGTTGCTTCATACGGTATGAATTGGCATCGTTTTGTCCCACCACTTGAACAAACCAAAACACTATTTCGAAGCCTCCTCACGATTTTCATATAGTTAGTAGAGCTATTGGATAAATGTGACATAAATTTATCTAGCCACATGGCACAATAAAGAGTGTTCAACAAACAGTAAAACAATTCGCTTTCATATTATACTACTCGCTAGCGCATGCAATGAATGGGTAATTTAACAAAAATAATATATATTTACTTTGCTTAAAAAATACTCACTTCAAAACGAATTGGCTGACCTTCTACTCATAATAAGACTCAACATACTAAAAACAATTCGCTTTCATATTAAAGGAAAATCAAACAATTTACATATGAACTATTGCAAAAAGGGTAGAAGAACGAAATAGAATACATCAACTTATTGAATACACATGCTAATAGACAAATACATCAATTCATTCCATTACGTTTCTTCATTCTTTTACTTATTATGATAAAAAAATAGCGAAGGTACAAGTATAACAATCAACTTATTGAATTTTATTTGAAATACATCTTAGAATACAAAAAGGAGAAACTCACCTTTTCTTCCACCCTTAGAAGTGTCAAGCGAGGATCAACAAATAATTAAAGTGCTTCAATTTGGCTTAGGTTGGACTCTATCATATGTAATGCACTAAGAAACCTGGCTATTGAAAACAATAGTCTGGGATGACGATAAACACCATCCCCCCTCGGATCATGACAATGGAAACCACCTGCAAAGTTTGACATTCTGTGAGATAAAAGTGATGACGATCTAACGACAAATTGTAGACCACTGAATTCATTTGATGGTGACGGTTACAATTAAATTATTATTAATTAATTGTCAAGCTTTAGAATCAGACTCAATTGCAAGTTGGACTACAAATATCGGTAATGTAATCAATTGCAAGTTATACAGCAAAGTAAAATTCCAAGCCAAAATTTGATTCTAAAATAGTAAAAATTTTAGGAACAAAATTTGATCAAACTCAGATTTTTGCAAGAGAAGGAACTGCATTTTTTTTTCCCTATCATTTAATTTTACTTTTTCCTCAAATAAGATGAATAAGTTAAAATTTTGGAAGACAACATAGATGAAAAAATTGATTTGCAATCCCAAATTCTTAGAGTAAAGCATAATTCAACTTGAGCAATCAATGTGTTAAACTCTAGTAGTCTATACTTTCTAATCACCTTTAGATGTCACTCTGACTTCCTCCAAGGGTTGGTTATACCAAAAATAATGTGACTTAATTGTAAATAAGCAGAATCTCACTAACATGTTTAATAAAAACACAAGTCAAACACTTACCCAACAAAACTTTTTAAATGTAAAAAAGCAAGATCTTACCAACATGTTTAACATAAACATAGGCCAGACACTTGCCCAACAAAACTTCCTGAGAGCAAAACCCTAAAAACATGTAATAGAAGCAAACATCAAAAACATTACAACCAAACACAAAACCATATCAAACAAAAAAATGAAGAAAAATTACATCTCAACACGAACAATTAACAACAAACATGCGAACAAGACTTCCCTTAAATTGAACAATCAACTTTATATTTGAATTCAAATCTTCAAGACCAATGTACAAGAAAAGTATCATGCATGTGAACCATATTTTTTTTTTTTTTGATAAGTAAGAATGATATATATACGAAGGGTTACTCTATGCCTTAAAAAAAAACACAGAGCAACCTAGGAGATACAAGAAAAAGAAAACAAAGAGAAACAAAGACAACAAGAAAATTAGAAAAGGAAAAGGGAGCAAAGAAAGGAAGGGAGGGAATCACTAGACGTGAGTCCCCACGCACGCGACCAATCAAAGAGAGTCCCACTAAAAAAAACAAGCAGCTGTTCACTAGAGCTATCCAAATCCTCAAAAGTCCTCCGGTTACGCTCCTTCCAAATACACCAAAGGATGCAAAGCGGGACTAAATTCCAGATCTGAGACGAATGCTTCCCCAACCAATTCCACCAACCAAAAAGCATTTCAGGAATCGATCTAGGCATAACCCAGGCCACGCCAAAAGTTAGGAAAACAAAGCTCCATAACCGGTAGGCCATTTCACAATGAAGGAGAAGGTGATCTACCGTCTCTCCACTATGACGGCACATTATGCACCAATCCACAAAATCCAATCTCCTTAATCTCAGATTGTCTCCCGTTAGAATCTTATTCCAAGCTACACACCAAACAAAAAAAGAAACTCGCCTTGGGGCCTTTGCTCTCCAAATAGCTTTCCAAGGAAAGATAGTAGAAGGAGAATTTCTCAATTTATTGTAGTACGATCGGATATCAAAAGCTCCATTAGACTTCAATTTCCATCTCATCCGATCTCCAACATCCATAGGAGGGGTTATAGCACCCAACATACGAAGAAACCGCAGCCCTTCATCCATCTCCCAATCATTAAAAAATCTACTAAACCGAACATTCCAAACTCTTCTATCCTCCGCCCCCTGCATTTGCAAAGAAGCTTCAACAGAAGCCTCCTTCACAATGGCGATGCCAAACAACCTTGGAAAAGCCAATTGAAAAGGTTGATCCCCATGCCACCCATCCTGCCAAAACCTCACCCTGTTCCCCAATCCAACCACAAACTGACAATTTTTGCTGAAATCCTCCCAACCCCTGCGAATACTTCTCCACAAACCACACCCATGAGCTCCCCTTCCCAGCTTTGAGGTCCATCCCCCCCAATCTTCCCCATATTTTGAAGCTACAACCCGCCTCCAAAGCCGACCCTCTTCCTTTCCAAACCGCCACAACCATTTCCCCAACAAAGCCTTATTAAAGGTAGTGAGTTTCCTAATCCCTAAGCCACCATTGGCTATAGGCGCACAAACTTTGTCCCAACCAACCAAATGAATCTTGCTCTCTCCCCAAAGGAAATCCCTTTGCAACTTTTCAATTTTCTTAGCCACAAGAGTAGGAATAGTGAATAACGATAGAAAGTAAGTCGGAAGACTAGAAAGCGTACTCTTGAGAAGCATCAAACGACCCCCCTTAGACAAATACAACTTCTTCCACCCAGATAATTTTCGCTTAATATTTTCCAAAATTGTATTCCAAATTAAGGGGGAATTGTGAGGAGCCCCCAGCGGCATGCCAAGATACAACATAGGTAAAGAACCAACTCTACAGCCCAAGATATCAGCCAGAGCATGCACATCCCCAACCTCCCCTATAGGAACCATTTCGCTCTTATGCACATTGACCTTCAGACCCGATACCGCCTGAAAGCTAAGGAGCAACAAACGAATGTGAAGAATTTGCTCCACATCTGCATCACAAAAGAGGATGGTATCATCTGCAAATAAGAGATGTGAAACACGTTCCCCACCATTCCTCCTGCCCCCAAGATTAAATCCACGAATCAAGCCAGCTCCCTCCATTCTCCTTAACATCCTACTAAACACTTCCATCAAGATCAAAAACAACATAGGAGATAGCGGATCTCCTTGTCTTAAACCCCTAGAACTACCAAAGAAATCAGCTGGGGACCCATTAACCAAAACAGAGAACTGAACAGTGGATATACAAGAACGAATCCACTTACACCACTTCGCTCCAAAACCCATCCTATTCAACAGGTACAACAAAGCCTCCCAATTCACATGGTCGTAGGCTTTCTCCATATCGAGCTTACAAATGACTCCAGGAACCCTACTCTTCCCACGACTATCCACACACTCATTCGCAATGAGAACCGAGTCAAGGATTTGTCTCCCACCCACAAAGCTGTTCTGATTCTCAGAAATCAACTGATCTAAAACCACTCTCAAGCGATTTGCCAAAACCTTAGCCAAGATCTTGTACACACTCCCCACCAAGCTGATAGGACGAAAATCTCTGATATTGGAGGCATCATTCTTTTTAGGAATTAAAGCAATGAAAGTCGCATTGAGGGATTTTTCAAACTTGCAATGATGAAAAAACTCTTCAAAGACCGCTAGGACATCTTTCTCCACTATCCTCCAGCAATGATGATAGAATGCCATAGTAAACCCATCCGGACCTGGAGCTTTGTCCCCTTCCAAACCCCTAACAACTTGAAGAATCTCCTCTCTCTCAAACTTCCTTTCAAGCCAAACCCTCTCCCTGATCTCGATACGATCAAATTCCATACCCTCCACAAAAGGCCTCCACTCCTCAGTCTCCTTGTACAAATTTTTATAAAATTGTACGACTTGAAAAGTTACCTCGGAAGCCTCTTCAAAAACCACCCCATCCACCTCCAAGGTCCTTAAGAGCTTGGACCGTCTATGGGAGTTAGCCATTTTGTGAAAAAACTTGGTGTTATTATCCCCTTCCTTGATACATAACATCCTAGATTTTTGTCTCCAGGAAATTTCTTCTAAAGAAAGAAGATGCTCCACCTGGGACCTCAAACCAGCCCTATGAACTTTCTCCCCCTCAGAGAGACCAAAATCTCCCTCCTTAGCATCTAATGTTATCAACTCCTCCAATAGTTGCTTCTTGTGACGCGCTACATTACCAAACTCTCGGCGATTCCATTGCACAATGTCCTCTTTTAGAGCCTTTAATTTCTTAGCAAGCACAAAGCTAGGAGTACCTACAAAGGAATATCGATTCCACCAGGTTTGAACCCGATCCACAAAACCTTCCGACTTCAGCCACATATTTTCAAATCTGAATGGACTTCTCCCCCTCGCCATTCCCCCAGCCTCCAAGAGAATTGGACTGTGGTCCGAAACAGTACGGGGTAAAATCCTTTGAGAAACATCAGGGAAGTGATCTTCCCAATCAGGAGTGACCAAAGCTCTATCAATCCTAGACATCATTGGTTGATCCAAACCACTGGACCAAGTAAAGCTACCTCCTTCCAAAGGCAGATCGACCAAGTTCAGGTCCTCAACAAATTCTGAAAATTTCTCCATAGCCGTGGAAAAACGGGTCTCGCCCCTACGCTCGCTAGGAAAACGGACTATATTAAAGTCCCCAAAACAGCACCACGGAACCCTCCAACACTGCTGAACTCCCACTAACTCATCCCACATGAGACCCCTCGCAAAATTCTCATTTGGACCATAGACACCTGAGCAAGCCCAAATAAACTCGTCCCCCACCCCTTTCCACTTTACCGACACTGAGAATGTACCAACCATTATCTCCACCTTATCCAAAACCCTTTTGTCCCACATAAGCAAAATACCACCAGCAGTCCGGTCTGCCTCCAACACAGCCCAGTCCACATATGGGCAGCCCCACAAACTACAAACCAGCTGACGATTCATGCTTGCAATTTTTGTCTCTTGTAAACAAACAACATCACACTTCCACTCTCGCAACAAGTTCCTCACCACAAGGCGTTTCCGGGGGTCATTTAAACCTCTAACGTTCCACGAAATCATTTTTATCTTCATAAACACTAAAAAATCCCCAACTACTAGCAACAACACAAAACCACCCTCTATCTTCTGTCATAATTCACCGAAGAAATCAGGTTTTGCAGCTCTCTACATCCCTTATTTTTGGACTTAGCCACCCTTAAACTGCCCATTATTTTCTTGTGTAACACATTGGCTGCCTCCATCTCTGCTTCAAGCCTCTGTAAAAGAGAGATGCACAATTTCTCATGTCGCGTACTAGACAACCCAACCAATTTACTAAAGCCAGGTATTCTGTGTTTCACCCACCCAGAGATATCTTTGTTGTTTTCAAAACTAAAAACCTCATCAACCCCCTCCAATTCTGCCAAGGTTGTCGAAGCACTCGGATCGAAAATTTGCAGAGGAAAGGCAACTGCCAATGTTGTATCAACAGCTACTTCCTCCACAAGTTCAAAACTTAAAGAAGAATTACCCTCCTGACTCCCTGCCCCGAAGCCCCTTGGTCCAGCTCGCACCATCTCCAGAAAGAAGTCAGGGAGAAGAGGTCCTAGAACCATATTAAAAAAGGGAAGAAAATAAATCAAGCGATCACATCTTAATCAAGTCATTGATTACCCAATTAAATGCAAGAATTTATTTCCAAACTCCGTGGGGAATATTCGGCTATGTATGTCCATGCACAAGATTAAATTAATGCAAGGAAGGATACATTGGCTGCCATGTTTAGATATAAAAGGAAACAAAACATTATCATGTAACAAAGGAAACTAATAACAGTCGTATCAATCTACGAATTACTAAATCACCTTAACATGCAAGACCATATTCAATGCCATTCAAATTTGATAAAATTAAGTCACAGTACCTCATTTAGCCAAGTCCACGTGCATAAGCTTCAATTGGAAAAAAAATCCATGATAAGAAACATTCTGATCATTCACATTAATTCCCATGCCTATTCAAATCCTTACCCATTTGATTCTAAAAGACACTTAAGGAGGAAATAGTCAAAGCACCAAAATATGCAATATCTCACATGCAACAAATTCTATTCTATTGCACATCAACGAATTCAAATTCAAGTAACATGCTGGAGAAAAAGTTAATCAGAATCTGTGACTGATCCTAATCAAATTAAAAAGAAATTCTAAGCCACTTGTGTGAAATGAAATTTAACTTTTTTGTATTTTTTGTATTTATTAACTAAAAAGAAAAGAAGCCAAATAAGGAGATATATACACACAAAAAGCAAAATAAGCTACATGAAAAAAGATAATACAACATCAGATAAAACAAGTAAATGACAAAAATAAAATAAAATAAAAATGGAAACTAGGTTCTGCCCAAAAATGCGTACATAGCATACCGAATGCGTACACACCATTATGCCAATGTACGTATCTAGGGTTTTAACCCGATTCCTAAATTTGTGTCATGCATAGAAAACAACAATGAAGCACAGCTAAAGATGTCATCACACAAGAAAAAAATATCACAGATTATACAATATAAAAAGAACAACAACTAAAAAGAACACTAAGACAATAATAAAATAAATAAAGAGAAGTACATTTTCCTTGGGTTGATTTTGCCCTTGTATTGTGTATATGTTTCTTCTCTACAGGATATATTTTTTCCCTGCTTTGGGCAGGTCCAGCAAATTACTTTATTTCATGAATTGGGCTTCATAGCTCATTTTCGATCTTTATACAGATTTATCTCCACAGTCAACCATTATTTACACAAAATGGGCCGATACATAGAGCAATACTCAAAGGCCATGACATTTACAAGTTAAACAAGACATTCGGCTATATATTACCCTGTTTTTGTTTTCATTTTAAACAAAAAAGTTCAAATGTTGGTCTCAAAAGCACTAAAATTATATTTACTAAATGCATATTTTTATGACTTAAAGCTACATTAGTCATATAATTATCAAGTAAATATGAGCAATTATATAATTATGAACTTAGTTTCACACTTTCACTTCTTTAGGCAAGCAGAGATTAAAGGTAGAGATTCTTAAAGACTACTTTGTTTCTATGCTTAACTTCATAAGTTGGGCTTATGCCTAGACTTTTATCAGCAAAGCCCAATGAGCCAAGTTCAGAGTCTGGAAAAACTTACCTGTAATGTGCTTTGACAGAACTATAATTGTTTTGCTACAAGTAAGCCCAAGCCAAGTTTCCAAGAATTCTGCAGTGATAAGAGTATCAAATTAATGTTGTAAGCGCCTTGGAATATATAACAAGTATGAAAGCAAAAAAAGAAAAGATGCAACATCCACTTTTGACATTTCCTGTACGACAGTTATTTGAACCTTCTCCCCTTGAGATCTAGCTGTCTCTGCCCTCCTTCCACTGAAAGCTATACCTTCTTCAATATGCTTCAGCTTGTGCTGAAGCATTTCAATCTCTTCTTCCACCCTTCCAGATCTCTATAAAATATAAGAAATGCTTACACGCAAATACATGCATGTAATATCCATAAATGTTCAGTAGAAAAACAATACACGAATTAAACAACTTCATAGCGACTAGTTGATACCAAGATATGTAACCAAAATCCTTCAACATAAATAGGAGTTTAGAAGAAAATGCATTCATGACATGCTTTTTAGTCCCATAAAACTTCTAGCATCTTGTTGTGCATATACAAAACTAATTTGATGCATACTTAATTAAATTCTTACCGTTATCCCAGATATCAAAGGCAATGAAAAGCTTACAAATCAAATAAAATTCTTCCACATGCTACATGTAACATAACAATATGCATACACCAATATAGGCTGGCCTTGCCTCTGCCCCTCTTAATATTTTACTAGATACAAAAACTTGCGCATGTTATTAGGAGTAAAACATTTTTCGGGACTATATATTTCAGCAAGGTCTTATTAGGGGTAAACTAAATGAAATAAGACCTTTATATCAAAGAGTGCTAGATTGAGACCAAATACCCACCAACTTTTAGGAAGTTGCAAAGCAAAAGAACTCTTCTTTTGAGGCATAAGCCACCCGCCCAACCAACTTTTATGACATATAAACCTTATACAGGTATTAAGACCATCAACCCAATCTACATTCGAAAAGAGAATATTATTTCACCATAGCAACAATCTAGACAGTTACAAAGTTTAAGGGCTTCTCAATGAGCAAAATCAAGGTCTAAAAAATTGATACTAGTTCATGTTATCAAATAATTGCAGTAATAAGTTCATAAATGAAAACAAAAATCAATTCCAAAAACTTTTCTCTTTTGTGGAGGAACAAAAGTAAAACAGGAAAGGCTCAGACTCAGAACTTATACAAACCACGGTTTCCAAGAATAACAAAACACTGAGGTCCATCATATTGCTTCAGTTCAGACACCCCACATGGTACCTCAGGCTTCTTTACATCTACGTGCTCTGGCTTATGCCACAAAGGGGGCTGGAGAGCGTACTCATAAAGGACAAAAGAAGTGCCTTTCATATGTGAATAGAGATTTAGATTAATGGGATTGGAATTCCCATCATTTTGGAAATTATAAGAATTTCTCAAATTCTTCATCCAATCACAACCTTAAAGATCAATTCAGCTCCCAACAATAGACATTAGGGTATCCACTTCTGAAATTAAAAATAAAAAATAAAATAAAGTTCAACAATTACAATCATTTGGAATTTTCATTTTCGGTATTCTTTTTTAGTAATAATGACTACAAGATTCAAGTTTTCTATTATTCATTACTTACTTTAATAAATCATCAAGATCAAAAAGTTTACATCAACAGTAAGCATTATGTAAATTGGTGCCAACTTTTTTTTAGTGAGTATAAATAGGCGTCAACTTATAATTTCCAGTAAGCTTAATTACAAGCAATCATGTCATGTTATGAATCATAAGTACGAAGTTTCAACATATGAATCATATGTTTCCCATCTCTATAGCAACAAGATCTAGTATCTTTTCCCTAAAACTTTATAGTTGATACAAGCATTTCACCCAACTAACCTTTCTAAGGTGATGAAATATATGTACTGGCTAAATGGCAACTGACAAAGAATGGCAAGTAAAATATAAGAAACTTTTTATGGATAAAACTGGTATTAGTTTTACCTTGTAGAGTTCAACTTACAGATTGTCAAGAGATTCCTGAGAATCATAAGGGCAGAGATGACGAAAATATTTGATAGCCTCAATTGCCTCATTAGATCGATCCAATTGTTTCATCACAATAGCCATGTCTTTCAACGCACTATCAACCCGGTCCCCAACATTTATGGCAGACCAGAACAGGGAAATTGCCTTGCTTGGATCCTTGTCTATCAGCTGTAGTTGGAGAAACAACCATTTATTAATATATAATCAATAAAGAATGGAAAATAACAAAAATTCCAGATGGGTAATCTTCAAAGATGAAAACTATCAAATTTTGATGGGAGCTCTGATCTCTAAAACCTATTTGATCAGCACAGTTCAGATACATTTTCTTTGGCTATTCTTAAAGTTTCTTTGTAAACACAACAAGAACAATTTTCTTTTTAAGTAGTTATACACAAAAGATCATATTAATCAATAAACTTCATGCCACAAATTTCAGAAGAGAAACATAGAAAATAGATGAAAAATCTTTAAAACATCAGGAACATGAAAATTAACTCAATCCCCTATACATTTGAAAGGATATTCCACATGAATTAGAATAAAAAACCAATGGGGTACAGCTAAGACTACCAAGAAAGGCATTCAAAAATATACAAAATTTAAAACTCTTGTTAATAAAATCAATAACATTCAAGAACTAGGAAATTCCAAAAAGCAAGAGACCAAAGAAAATCCAAAAAGAAGCTTATGACTACAAACAAGAACCAAATCAACAGGAACTTGCAATTCAATTCAAACAAATCAGAATCCAAAAAAAAAAAAAAACCGTTAGTCTAAACCATATGAAAGCACAAAAATACTTCTGTTGATTTGAGGATCCACAGAGGTAGATTAAATCAAGCCCAACAAAGAGGTCAATATATTTTATATTATAGGACTATCATATTCATGAACTTTCCTTTTCTTATCTTTTTCTTTTTTCAATTCCTAAATTCTTTTAAATTATATAACCAAAAAAGATATTGCATTTATCATTTATCAATTCGAGTATATTCTTTTTTTTTTATAGGTAATTAAAGAACTAATATTAATTAGAAAAAAATAGAAAAGGATGTTCATGATGATGAACAGTAAGAGACAAAGAAAGAAAAACTAAGGGAAGGATAATCTAAGGGAAAACATAAACTCTGAAAGAGACAGAATCAGTAAAACCTCAACAACGAGACCACTCAAAAAGGCTACGCTGGCATAAAACCTTTAACTCATCCAATGTCTTCCCTATGTTCTCAAAGGAGCGACGATTCCGTTCCAACCAAACAATCCACATTAAACACCCTGGAATCAAATTCCAAATATTCGAGTTATGCTCTCCAAGCCACTGATGCCAACAAGATAACAACCTCGTCACTGATCTTGGCATAACCCAGTTAATACCAAAAGCCTGAAGCATAAGAGTCCATAAGGTATGTGAAACAGTACAATGAAGAAGAAGGTGGTCTACCGACTCTCCATCACAACACATACAACACCGATTTGCCAAAGGGCGACGACCCCTAATCATGAGATTATCCAAAGTGAGAATCCGACCGTGTACAGCTGTCCACAAGAAGAAAGCTACTCGCTTAGGAACCTTTGGTTTCCAGACACCCTTCCAAGGAAACAAAAAATTCGAGGAACCCTGAATTGCTTGGTAATAAGAGCGGGTGTCAAACTTACCATTGCCTTTGAGCCGCCAACAAAGAATATCCCTCCTATCCCCCCAAGGAATATGAGGTTGGATAAAATGAAGAAGAGAGAAAGAGGCAGCAAGCTCCCAATCTTCAAAAGCTCTAAAGAACCTTAAATTCCACACTCTAGTAGAACCTCCTTCCGGAAGCCACAAAACCTCAGAAATGCAAGCATCCTTGGCAACTGAACACACATAGAGCTCAGGGTAGAGATCTTTTAGGGTATAATCCCCAATCCGCCTATCATGCCAAAAGCGAATGCGGGTGCCTTCACCCACTACAAAAGATAGGTGCTTAGAAAAACTCTCCCACCCTTCATGAATGCTTCTCCAAAGGCCACAACCATGGGTCCTCCTACACACTTTAGTACACCACCCCCCTTGACCCTCACCATATTTTGTGGAGATAACTCTCCGCCAGAGATGGGTAACTTCTTGCCCAAATCTCCACAATCATTTCCCTAAAAGAGCTTGATTAAACAACACCACACTCCTTATCCCCAGCCCCCCCAATTTAACAGGTAAACACACCTTATCCCAAGCCACCAAAGGATATTTGAAACTCCCCTCAGAAGACCCCCAAAGAAAATTCCTCTGAATCCTTTCCAATCTAGCAGCCACAGCTTTAGGAATAGTGAAGAGAGATAAAAAGTACGTAGGAAGACTCGATAGAGTACTTTTTAGTAAAGTGAGCCTACCACCCTTAGATAAGTAGAGACGTTTCCACCCTGAGTCTCTTCTCCATCTTCTCCAAAATAGGATTCCAAATCGAAACAGTCTTAAAAGAAGTTCCCAAAGGCATCCCCAGGTATTTCATAGGCAAACTCCCCACTCTACACTGAAGAATACTAGCCAATGCAACTATATTATTCACCTCCCCAACAGGAACAATCTCACTTTTCCCAACATTGACCTTTAAACCCGTAAAAGCTTGAAAACAAGACATCGCCAACCTTATGGATAGCAACTTATCCCTAGAGGCATCACAAAATAAGATAGTGTCGTTCGCAAACAACAAATAGGAAATCTGAACACCAACAGAATTCACTGCTCCCACATGAAACCCCCGAATAAGATTATTCTCCTCTGTCTTTTTCAAAATTCTGCTTAAAACCTCCATAATCAAGAGAAACAAAAGCGGGGATAAAGGGTCTCCTTGTCTCAACCCACGGGAGCTTTCAAAAAAACCTTCAGGGGAACCATTTACCAGGACAGAAAAACGGACAGAAGTAACACAAGCCTTAATCCACCCCCTCCATTTCAACCCAAACCCCATCCGGTCCAACAGATAAAACAAGGCCTCCCAGTTTACAAGGTCATATGCTTTTTCAATATCAAGCTTGCAAACCACACCCGGTAACCGACTCTTCAACCTACTATCCAGACACTCATTTGCAATGAGCACTGAATCCAAAATCTGCCTACCACCAACAAACGAATTTTGAGTCTCAGAGATGAGTTTATCCAAAACCACCCTTAACTTGTTAGCCAATACCTTGGACAACAACTTGTACACACTGCCCACCAGACTGATAGGGCATAAATCTTTAATGTTAACAGCATTACTCTTCTTAGGAATTAAAGTGAGAAACGAAGCATTCAAAGACCGTTCAAACACAGAGTGCCGATGAAAGAAATCAAAGAAATCCATGACATCCTTTTCCACCACACTTCAACAATTGTGAAAGAAAGCCATGGTGAACCCGTCAGGACCAGGGGCTTTATCACCCTCCATCTCCCTTAAGACGTGTAATACTTCCTCCTTTGTGAACTCCTTCTCTAGGGTCAACCTCTCCTCCTCTTCAATGCAAGCAAATTCTAAACCATCCATAGTAGGGCAACCCAATTCAAATTCCTCATACAACCCCTGATAGAAGCGAACTAACTGAGAGCATACATCTGACTCATCCTCATAAAGAACACCATCCACCTCAATCCTCTTAATATGATTAGCATTTTTATGAGAGTTTGCTAATCTATGAAAGAAGCGAGTATTCTTATCTCCCTCCTTCACATACAAAGCTCGAGATTTTTGTCTCCAAGAAATTTCCTCAAGAGAAGCCAACTGTTCTATGTCAGCTTTGAGTTGAATACGATGAATCTGATCCTCATTCGAGAGAGCCCGCAGCTCCTCTCTCTCATCTAGACCCCTCAATTCAGTCAGCAAATTTTTCTTTCTGAGTGCCAAGTCACCAAACTCCTCCCTGTTCCACTTTTTTAAATCTGCTTTCAAAGCCTTCAATTTTTGAGCCAAGATAAAACTTGGTAAACCCACAAAACTATACCCATTCCACCATTGCTGAACTCTATCAACAAAACCCTCAACTTTCAACCACATGTTTTCAAATTTAAAGGCACTACAACCACATCTAACAGCGCCAGCTTCCAACAAAAGAGGGCAATGGTCAGAAATAACACGAGGAAGCACCCTTTGAGAAACATTCTCGAAATGATCCACCCAGTCTAGGGAAACCAAGGCCCTGTCAATTCTAGACATAGAGGGAAGGCCAGAATCTCTGAACCAAGTGAAGGAAGCACCCTCTAAAGGTAAGTCCACTAAAGAATTCCTCTCTATAAAGTCCGAAAATGCAAACATAGCAGGGCTAAACGACTCACAGCCAAGCCTTTCACTTAGGAACCTAATGATATTGAAATCACCTACTAAGCACCATGCCATGGGCCATCTGACACGCAACTGTGACAACTCCTCCCACAAGGTAACCCGCTGACCATCCTCATTGGGACCATACACACGTGTACAAGCCCAAACAAAGTCATCCACCACTCCTCTCAATAAGACACTGATAGAAAACTATCCAGCAATTACATCCAATTTCTCAAAAACCCTCGTATCCCAAATCAGCAAGACCCCTCCAGATGTCTGCACAGCATCCAAAACAGCCCAATCAATGAAAGGACTTCCCCACAAACTCCGAACAAAAGCAGCATCAGTAGAAGATACTTTCGTTTCTTGAAAACATACAATATCACACTTCCATTCTTTTAGGAGATTCTTACAAACCTCTCTTCCGGGGATTGTTAAGCCCCCTTACATTCCAAGAGAGTAGTCGTAGAGTCATTTACAACTACCAACAACCCCTGCAGCAGTCAAAGAAACTCTGCTCTTACTCCTAGAAGAGACATCATCGTAATTAACATTAGAGATAAGCCCCTTAAGTTCCCTGAGCCCTCGTGACCCTGAGTTTGCAGGTTGCTTGGGCACCCCCTCATCAATCACCTTAAGACACTCCTGCTCCAAAAGGCGAAACAAAGCCAGACATTGAGCCTCATGTTTCACAATAGGGAAACCCACCATGTTACAGAAATTTTAACTAATTTCATAATTAGATTTTCAGTTCTCATTCACGATCAAAATGTTGGACTAAAATTTTCAACTTATTTAAATGCACAGCCTTCCTACCCATTTTCTTTTTCCATTTATCGCATGCAATAGCCTATGAAATCGATATAAAGGTTGCCAAAACAGAATGGCCAAAAATTGTACAAGACTACAACACAAAAAGCATAAGAATTGCAAAAGAAACTACAAAGCATCAGAAAGAAATTAAAGCAACAAAAAAGAAATATATCTTCAAAAAATTCTGATGATTCTAGGAGAGAAAAACAAACATGGTGAAACCCTAAATTTAAAACATTAATCAGAAACAGGTAGAGAAATCAGTAACGAATTGAAAAAAGAAACCCTATATTATGAGATTCCAATTTACAAGCACCTACTTTGGCAGCAAATCCTAATTCCAAAAAGACTGGCTCTGCAGAGTACAAGGGATAGAAAAAGTGTTTTAACACTTGTCAGCACTCTCTCCAAAATAGCAAGTACCTTTGCCATACTGTTATGGCATTTTCTAACTGATATAAAAAACTACAAGGCCTATTATACTTTTACCACTTCAAGAGATAAGGACTGACGCTCTGTCTCAAATGGCATCACCTCACCTCAAGTATGGTTATGCATTCAAAACCTACTAGGTGCTTTCGTTGAGGGGACAAGGGGCAACAGAAACTAATGCTTGTGTTGTGATGACACATCAAACAATATTTAAAAGACTAGGTAGTCTTCCATGATATACAAAAATAATTTTCAATGTTATTAGTACATCTTTGCTAATACATGATATGACAGGACACTACATAAAACATAATCCAAGCACTAAATTAAATTAAACTTGACTTCACAGTTGATAGCTTGAAAAAATATAAATCGCACTTAAACTACCCAAACCCAAGCATGGCTTTTAGTATTGTCCAATATGTAGATGTTAGCCTGCAATTGAGTCTATCATTACATGGAGTCATTCAGACCTAAAAACATAAATGATCACTGACCCATTCTTGCCTAAATGATAAGCATGAAAGAGTTTTCTTAGATATAAGCAATGACCACATGGAATGGTTGCTATACTCTAGCAATATCAAATTATATTGGCCCATACCATATTGTGATATCTACCATGGACACCTACCAATACAGTCAAAAAACTTGATTGTTGGAACTAAGCTCAAGATAAATCCCTTTAATTTTTAAATGCTAGATTGATGAAAATGAGATGTTCTTACAAAAATTTTAAATGCAAACCAATTTTGTTTGCAAGTCTATGCAATAATCATGTCTTTCCATAGACCATATTTTCTTTTAAGCATGCCTATTGGGATCAAAGTTAAATGACAGAATTAACTTCCAAATAAACCCTACTAGAGCTAGGGGGGAAAAAAAAGGGAAGTTCCAGCGCAACGAAGGCCCTTTTCAGTTCTAGGTGTAAAGAGAAAACTTAAACGAAAGGGAAAGAACAAAGATAACTAGGAAACAGCAACAAATACAAATGCAGGTTTTAAATTATGAACAAGAGCTGGGAATATGAGTGATGTACAAAACATGCTTCACCAACTCAAAATAAAGAACAAAAAACCCAAAAGGAAAAACCATTAATCAACATACTAGAGATCAAATGTCAATATGTTTTCTCAGGAAAGGGTGGGGGCAGTTATGCCAAGCACAACAGGTAAAATACAAGTGACATCACCCCAAAAATTGAAAGATAGAGAGTACATTGAACAAAATTGGAAACATCTAAAAAGTCTGAGAAAGATATCAAAGAATCAAAATCAAAAGTGAATCAAAACCCATCTGAACGAAACGTCAAGAAAATTCAACTTGATTTCTTTTGTTCTATGGACTTCTCTAAACCTTTAAAAGCCCCCTTGTTTCTCTCCAACCAAATGCACAACATGAGACATTAAGAGGAGGCTCTCCATGCCAGCCCATCACCAAATGCATACTGCTGCTTGCATGTAAACTATCTTGTTCCAAAATTATGATAGAGTATTACTTTATCCTCTCCTTAAAGCATGGTATGTACCACAGAAAATATCAGAATAATCACAGAAAATCTAGTAAAATATTGAAGCTGAAGATCATGTTTATGTTGTCAATAATGGTAAGACTCTAAAACCTGTCACAATGATTATATGCCTAATATCAAGATGGAAACACTAGACAAAGCCCCAAAAGCCATTCCCCATGTAAACACCAACAAAACCCAAGAGCCATATATCAAATCCACAAAGCTGTATGTATAGAGTACTAGTAACCAATTACATGCAATAATGCCTAATTAGGCTTAACTCATGCCAAGTTTGAGTCTTTTCCTTTTCTTTTTTTTTTTCCTTTTTTGTTTCTTTTTTTTATTAGTTGGTATCAGCAAAAACCAATAATAAATAAATAAATAAAGAAGCAAGGCCAAGAGAGAGAGAGAGAGAGAGAGTGGGAGAGTTGTAAAGAAAGGTTACCCAAATCTTACACTAGCTAGAGTTCCAATCTTTTTGCATCAAGATTCAGAAAGAGTTCAGTGGAACAGTGCCACAACCTAAATGCAATCACATTTTAATAAAGTCATTGATTGCCCAATTAAATGCAACAATTTATTTCCAAACTCCATGGGGAATATTCGGCTATGTATGTCCATGCACAAGATTAAATTAGGAAACAATGCAAGGAGGATACATTGGCTGCCATCTTTGGATATAAAAGGAAACAAAACATTATCATGTAACAAAGGAAACTAATAACAGACTAACAATCATATCAATCCACAAATTACTAAATCACCTTAACATGCAAGACCATACTCAATGCCATTCAAATTGATGAAATTAAGTCACAGTGCCTCATTTAGCCAAGTCCACGTACGTAAGCTTCAATTGGAAACAAATCCATGATGGGAAACATTCTGATCATTCACATTAATTCCCTTGCCCATTCAAATCCTTACCAATTTGATTCTAAAAGACACTTACGGAGGAAATAGTCAAAGCACCAAAATAAGCAAAATCTCATATGCAACAAATTCTATTCTATTGTACATCAACAAATTCAAAAGTTAACTAACATGCTGGAGAAAAGTTAATCAAAATCTGTGACTTATCCTAATCAAATTAAAAATAAGAAAAGCCACCTAGAAGTACGAGGCCTAGTTCTGAAAAAAGTGGAAGGTATTGAAAAATTATCTGCAGATGGGGGGATCTCGCAGTTTTTTCATTGAATCTAAGTTTTTTCAACTAGTTGTAGAGGAAGGGGGACGCTATTTCTCGTTACGGATTTTTGAGAGGGGCAAATACTTCATGAGATCAGTCTTCATGGGCAAGAGTGCAGCTCAATGGCTGATGAATAATATAGAAAACTTTGTGGTGGGGGCTAACTCTAAACAGTTTTTCACTCTCAGAGATGGTGACAGTGCCTTTACTCTCCAACGTAGTACTAATTCTTTTGGACAGTTCTTTCTATTGACTGAACTCAAAGTTGGCGGGTCTAGGAGGTCAATTCTTGTCCCTGAAGGCAAAGAGAAAGGTGGTTGGAGGGTGTTTGGCCTTGAATTGAGAAGGATGTTGTTCCCTTCCCAATATGCGGTTGGAAGCAGTCATTTTATTTCTCAGGTGTATAGGCATCCATTGGAGGCTCATAACTCTAGAACTTACGCTGATGCTGTGCAAGGATATAGAGGAAAAGCGAAGGATAAACAGCAACTGTTGCCGTTAAGTATCATTGATAAGGGGAAGAGGACACAGTTAGGAGAGGAGAAGAGGGTGGTGAATCCAAGTTCAATAGGTGCCAAGGGGGGGGATTTCCCGGTGGGAAAGCTTGAGAAAATGGCATTGGGAGAAGGGGAAAGGAGAGAGCAGTGCATTAATGAGGATTCAGAGTTGGGTGAGCAAAACCCGGCAGGTTTTAGGCTACGTTACCCATCTGTTTCAAAAGCAAAAGAGCATGGGGAATTGAGTGATGTGAGGAGACCATGCTGGACAGGGAGCAGTCTAATCGTGGAGGTTGACGTGAGAGGGAGGAGGCGGGTTTCCTGGGTTAGAAGAAAAAGGGGAGATCAGAAGCTTAAATGGGTACCACGGGCTGGGAAGGTTTTGAGCAAAGGCAAGCTGGTTTTGGGCCCTAATAAGATTGAAGCCCAAAAGCCTGCTGGAAGCTTAAGTCCAGGCCCTATCTTCACAAGCCCAATACACTTAGAGTTGGGGGAGTGCTCTACTCAGTGTGGTAGGCTTTTAGGCTCAGCTGATACTCAAGAAAAGGACAGGGTGAGCCTAGGGGTGAGAACGAAGTGTCCCGAGAGGCCGACACAGGTGGTCGGAGGTCTGAGGAGGTCACCGACGGCACGGTTTCAGGCCGAGATAGGTGGCTCATGCTCCTCGGTGCCACTGGTGCCTCCGATGTGCTCGGTTTTGCCGGTACGGGAGGTACGTCGCACCGGACTGAGCACGAGGGGCTCCGCGACGCCGCTACTGGTGGCCGGAAGCCCCGTGAGGTCACCGAGGGCTCGAAATCAGGCCGTTATTGGTGGTTTGTGCTTCTCGGTGCCTCCGATGGGCTCTGGGTTGCCGCTACAGGAGGTGGGTGGTAGCGGGTCTCAAGTGGTTTCGATGGTAGGAGTGTCGGGGTGCTCCGAGCCTTCTTCGACGATGGTTCGCAGGCTTGTGGCTGACCGGAACAGTAGTTTGGGCCTCTCTTTGATGCTGGGTGGGTTGGTCTCTGAAGGTAAGAGGATTTTGACTCTCATTTTAGTGCCACGGTCGTTAGGACCTTTCCTCCCTGACCTCATTCTGGAGTTGGTGCGAGCTAGACCAAGGGGAGCTAGACCAAGGGGCTTGGGGGTAGTGGGTCAGGAGGTCAATTTTTCTCATGGGAAGGAACTCTGCCTTCCTGGGGAGGTTAGGATTGTGGAGGAACCAGCTGTTTTTGATGCGGGTGTTGGTGAAACAAATTTGTCGGTTGTCTTTCCTCTGCAAATCCTTGATCCAAATGCGCCAACAACCTTGGCAGAGCTGGAGGAGGTCGATGAGGTTTTAAGTATTGAGACCAACACAGATATTTCTAGGTGGGTGAAACACAGAATTCCCGGTTTTAGTAAGTTGGTTGGGTTATCGATGACTAGACATGAGACATTATGCATTGCTCTCTTACAGAGGCTTGAATCAGAGATGGAGGCAGCCAATGTGTTACACAGGAAAGTAATGGGCAGCAAAAAGGTGGCTAAGTCCAAGAATAAGGGATGCAGGGAACTACAAAACTTGATTTCTTCGGTGAATTATGACAGAAGTTAGAGGGTGGTCTGTTGATGGTGTCTGTAGTTGGGGTTTTTTTAGCGTTTATGAAGATAAAAATGGTTTCGTGGAATGTTAGAGGATTAAATGATCCTCGGAAACGTCTTGTGGTGAAGAACTTGTTGCGGGAGTGGAAGTGTGATGTTGTCTGTTTACAAGAGACAAAAATTGCTAGCATGAATAGACAGCTGATTTGTAGTTTGTGGGGTTGTCCTTATGTGGATTGGGCTGTCTTGGAGGCTGATAGGACTGCTGGGGGTATTTTGCTTATGTGGGACAAAAGGGTTTTGGATAAGGTGGAGGTTATGGTTGGTATATTCTCAGTGTCAGTAATGTGGAAAGGGGTGGGGGATGGGTTTATTTGGGCTTGCTCAGGTGTTTATGGCCCAAATGAGAATGTTGCGAGGGGTCTTATGTGGGATGAGTTAGTGGGAGTTCAGCAGTGTTGGAGGATTCCGTGGTGTTGCTTTGGGGACTTTAATATAGTCCGCTTTCCTAGCGAGCGGAGGGGCGAGACTCGTTTGACCACGGCTATGGAAATATTTTCTGAATTTGTTGAGGACCTTAACTTGGTTGATTTGCCTTTAGAAGGAGGTAGCTTTACTTGGTCTAGTGGTTCTGATCAACCTTTGATGTCTAGGATTGACAGAGCTTTGGTCACCCCAGATTGGGAGGATCATTTCCCTGATGTTACTCAAAGGATTCTACCCCGTACTGTCTCAGATCACAGTCCTATTCTCTTGGAGGCAGGGGGAATGGCAAGGGGGAAAAGCCCATTCAGATTTGAAAACATGTGGCTGAAGTCGGAGGGATTTGTGGATAGAGTTCAAACTTGGTGGAATCGTCACTCCTTTGTAGGCACTCCTAGTTTTGTGCTTGCGAAAAAATTAAAGGCTCTGAAACAGGACATTGTGCAATGGAATCGTCAAGAGTTTGGTAATGTAGCGCGTCATAAGAAGCAACTTCTGGAGGAGTTGACAACCTTAGACGCTAAGGAGGGGGATTCTGGTCTATCCGATGGGGAGAATGTTCATAGGGCTGGTTTGCGGTCCCAGGTGGAGCATCTTCTATCCTTAGAAGAAATTTCCTGGAGACAAAAATCTAGGATGTTATGTATCAAGGAAGGGGATAATAACACCAAGTTCTTTCACAAAATGGCTAACTCCCATAGAAGGTCTAATCTTTTAAGGAACTTGGAGGTAGATGGGGTGGTCTTTGAGGAGGCCTCCGAGGTAACTTTCCAAGTTGTACAATTTTATAAAAAGTTGTACAATGAGACTGAGGAGTGGAGGCCTTTGGTGGAGGGCTTGAATTTTGATCGTATTGGGAATATGGAGAGGGTTTGGCTTGAAAGGAAGTTTGAGAGAGAGGAGATTCTTCAAGTTGTTAGGGATTTGGAAGGGGACAAAGCCCCAGGTCCGGATGGGTTTACTATGGCGTTCTATCATAATTGTTGGAAGGTAGTGGAGAAAGATGTCCTAGCGGTCTTTGAAGAGTTTTTTCACCATTGCAAGTTTGAAAAATCCCTCAATGCGACTTTCATTGCTTTAATTCCTAAAAAGAATGGTGCCTCCAATATTAGAGATTTTCGACCTATAAGTTTGGTGGGGAGTGTGTATAAAATCTTGGCCAAGGTCTTGGCTAATCGCTTGAGAGTGGTTTTAGATCAGTTGATTTCTGAGAATCAGAATAGCTTTGTGGGCGGGAGACAAATCCTAGACTCGGTTCTCATTGCAAATGAGTGTGTGGACAGCCGTGGGAAGAGCAGGGTTCCTGGAGTCATTTGTAAGCTCGACATGGAGAAAGCTTACGACCATGTGAATTGGGAGGTGTTGTTATATCTGCTGAATAGGATGGGTTTTGGAGTGAAGTGGTGTAAGTAGATTCGTTCTTGTATATCCACAGTTCAGTTCTCTGTTTTGATTAATGGGTCCCCAGCTGATTTCTTTGGCAGTTCAAGGGGTTTACGACAAGGAGACCCGCTATCTCCTATGCTGTTCTTGATCTTGATGGAGGTGTTTAGCAGGATGTTGAGAAGAATGGAGGGAGCTGGCTTGATTCGTGGTTTTAATCTCGGGGGTAGGAGGGATGGTGGGGAACGTGTTTCTCATCTTTTATTTGCAGATGATACTATCCTTTTTTGTGATGCTAAGGTGGAGCAAATTCTCCATATTCGGTTGTTGCTCCTCAGCTTTCAGGCGGTTACAGGTTTGAAGGTTAATGTGCATAAGAGCGAGATGGTTCCTATAGGGGAGGTTGGTGATGTGCATGCTCTGGCTGATATCTTGGGCTGCAAAGTTGGATCTTTACCTATGTTGTATCTTGGCATGCCGCTGGGGGCTTCTCACAATTCCCTTTCAATTTGGAATACAATTTTGGAAAATTTCAAGCGGAAATTATCTGGGTGGAAGAAGTTGTACCTGTCTAAGGGGGGTCGATTGATGTTACTCAAGAGTACGCTTTCTAGTCTTCCGACTTACTTTCTATCGTTATTCACCATTCCTACTCTTGTGGCTAATAAAATTGAAAAGTTGCAAAGGGATTTCCTATGGGGAGATAGCAAGATTCATTTGGTAGGATGGGATAAAGTTTGTGCGCCTATAGCTAATGGTGGCTTAGGGATAAGAAAACTCACTACCTTTAATAGAGCTCTATTGGGGAAATGGTTGTGGCGGTTTGGAAAGGAAGAGGGTCGGTTATGGAGGCGGGTAATAGCCTCAAAATACGGGGAAGACTGGGGGGGATGGACCTCAAAACTGGGTAGGGGAGCTCATGGGTGTGGTTTGTGGAGAAGTATCCGCATGGGTTGGGAGGATTTCAGCAGAAATTGTCAGTTTGTGGCCGGATTGGGGAATAGGGTGAGATTCTGGCAGGATGGGTGGTACGGGGATCAACCTTTTCAATTGGCTTTTCCAAGGTTGTATGGCATTGCCATTGATAAGGAGGCTTCTATTGAAGCTTCTTTGCATTGGCAGGGGGCGGAGGGTAGAAGATCTTGGAATGTTCGTTTTAGCAGATTCTTTAATGATTGGGAGATGGATGAAGGGCTGCAATTTCTTCGTATTTTGGGTGCTTTAACCCCTCCTATGGATGTTGGAGACCGGATGAGATGGAAATTGAAGCCTAATGGGGCTTTTGATATCCGGTCGTACTATTACAAATTAAGAAACTCCCCTTCAACTATCTTCCCTTGGAAAGCGATTTGGAGAGTAAAGGCCCCTAGGCGAGTTTCTTTTTTCGTTTGGTGTGTAGCTTGGAATAAGATCCTAACGGGAGACAATCTGAGATTGAGGAGATTGAATTTTGTGGATTGGTGCATTATGTGTCGTCATTGTGGAGAGACGGTAGATCACTTACTCCTTCATTGTGAGGTGGCCTATCGATTATGGAGCTTTGTCTTCGGAACTTTCGGCCTGGCTTGGGTTATGCCTAGATTGATTTCAGACTTGCTCTTTGGTTGGTGGAATTGGCTGGGAAAGCACTCATCTCAGATCTGGAATTTAGTCCCGTTGTGCCTCCTTTGGTGTATTTGGAAGGAGCGGAATCGGAGGACTTTTGAGGATTTGGATTGCTCCAATGATCAGTTGCTTGCTTCTTTTAGTGGAACTCTTTTTGATTGGTCTCGGGCGTGGGGACTCACGTCTAGTGACTCCCTCCCTTCTTTTCTATGCTCCCTTTTCCTTTTGTAATTTCTTAGTTGTTTGGTTCTCTCTCTTGTCTCTCTTTGTTTTTCCTCTTGTTTTTTCTGGGTTGCTCTATGTTCTTCAGGCATAGAGTAGCCGCTCGTATATATATATATATATCTCTTACTTATCAAAAAAAAATTAAAAATAAATTCTAAGCCAATTTTTTGAAATGAAATTAACTTTTTTGTATTTTTTGTATTTATTAACTAAAAAGAAGAGAACCAAATGAGATATATACATACAAAAAAAAAAAAAAGCTACATGAAAAAAGAAATAAAAACTATACAACATTAATAAAATAAAACATGTAAATGACAAAAAATTAAATAGAAATGGAATCTAGGTTCTGTCCAGAAATGCGTATGCAGCATACTGATTGCGTACATACAATTATGCTGATGTACGTGTCTAGGGTTTTAACCCGATTCCTAGATTTGTGTCATGCATAGAAAACAACAATGAAGCACATGCACAGAAAACCTCAATGAAGCATAGACAAACATGTTATCACACAAGAAAAAAATATCACAGGCTATATAAAAAGAACACCAGACAATAATAAAATAAATAACGAAGCATACCCGAATTTCTTGTCGGTGTCAATTAAACCAAAGTAATAGAAGAAACTTTCACCACATAATTATACTCACTTTTTATGCTACAACCAGAGTGGAAAATTCACATTTACAACTAGCCAATATTAAGTCACTAACAGCATCAATTAATATTTTAAAGAGTAAATCATATTGCATTTGAGACAAGGCAATGCCAACAGAATTTCATAAATTTAATGTAAAAGAAGTTTTCTGTACGCCATAATGATCAGAGGTGCAACCCATTAGACAATCCAATCCAAAATTGGAGCTAGTTAGTAACTATAATTTAAAGCATATCAGAAAAACAAATACCTGGTATAATTCTGGTCCATAGTTATCAAAACCAGCAACCAGCAGAGAAACTCCAAAGGGCTAACCACTAGCAAGAAAAGTAAAGACTCAACTGTATTCAACTTCATAACAAATAAATAAATAATAAACACGCTTCTTTAATTTTTTAATGCTTAGAAAAATATGGTGAAGCTTACAAACTTTAGTTCCATTCCCATAACAAAAGCAAGGCTGGTTGTTGCCTTGAAATATAATAATGAAAAAGTAAGGGAAAAGAAAGTCAAATAAATAAATTTCTAAAATTTAATAATGACTCTAAAAATGCAGGTTCTATGAGCATTCAAAAGTTCTACAGTTTCAAAAAAGTGAAAAAAAATTATATTCCCAGAGCTTGTATCCTTTATTCCTTTTCAAAATAGGTAATTTTGACCAACATGCCAAATATTTTGATTTAGAAAATTATGAATTCATAAATCTCTATACCAGGCAACAACAAAAAAAATGCAGTCCCCAACTTTATGCTTTGGCAGGGTCACTTGCTCCATTCTAAGCAAACAAAGCATCACAAAATCCTTAGGGTCCTAGCCAATGAGCTCTAGCTTAAATGGAACTTCTGCTTCCAACAATAATGGAAAGGAGTGTGAGGTCATGATTCAAGAACCGTCAAGTGCAAAGTATAACTACTTACAAATCCAAAAAACAAAAAAACTCTAGAGTTTCATTTGTTTTTGGCATAAACTGATATTGTGTTTTCAGGTATTTGGTATGTCAGGAAATTTTAGTCAACGGAAAATTACAGTATATAGGCAGAAAACATTCACTTTTTTATTTTATAAATCAAAATCATTTACACCTTTAAAAAACATAAACGGTTTTCTGTGAAAAAGACTTGAGTTTATATCCCTATATTCCTTATCCCTTTTAACTCCATATATTTCCAAACTAAAAAGGCAAAGAAGTGTTCTATGTAGCCAAAAATTCTCCATATATTTCGAAACATAATGTATTCAGGGCAGTCTAAATTAGTGATGCTTTAATGACTATCTATTGTATCCCGATTTTGCACCTTCATTCATGCTAGGTTAGTTGATTTTTTTTGTTTTTTTTAGTTGACATTATAAAAACCAATTAGTCCACAGAAAAATGATGCCTAAGATCAAATAAAACTGAATAAAAATGTCAAAAAAGCAATGAATAAGTTTATCCAAAAAAGAAAACACTACGAATAAGACTTTCACTTGCACACAAATCAACCATAATAACTTCAAATTTCAATACCTAGCAGGAATCAGTCAAACTCATTAGGCCAAGTGTTGGAACACGTGCAAGAAGACTACAACACAGGATTGTCATCAAGGTTCAAGAACCGGATATTACTTTTTACTTTTCCAAGAGATCAAGCAGTAAACTTGCAATATTTTCTCAATCTCACCCAAAAAACAAAAAGGAAAAGAATTTCAATACTTGGTTGGCAAAAGTTCTTATAGAAACAATTTTGTAACATCTGTAGACATATGACACAATTATTTACATCATATGTAAATTCTCCTTCGTAACAAAGCCATAAAATTTCACCAAGAAACAAAAACAAACGATAAAGACAAACATAACAGGTCACAATCTAACAAATTTCATGTAAAGCCATACAGAAATATCTTTCAGATACCAAAACATAAACTACCATTAGTTTTGACTCATAACTTCAAGCAATGATAAAAATCAAGTATATTAGTTTTAAAATTTAGTCAGTAAGAAATGATAACTGTAGCAATATTACTCGGTGAACAACAGAGTTGCAAACTTGATAGTGCTGACGGTGTTAAGGACATTCACATATTGGAGTTGCTAGAAAGAAACCAAAAGAAAGAAAGAACCGCCTTACCTTCTTTAAAGGGCATTTGGAGCACTCAGAAGATTCAGTTCAACAATAACATCAGCTATATCGGAGCATTTGATGTCCTCAACTACAGTCATCAACACAGTTAACACTATTTCAAGTACCTGTATAAAGCAACAAAATCAATATCTAACAATTTCGAAAGTAAAAGAAATGGAAGATTATGGACAATACCTCTTACACACACCTAAAAGCCCACCTCAGGATATAGCAAAAACCCCATGTCAACTCAAACTGAATTACCTCCACAACAAAGCACAAAAAAACTTCCTGGGATAATGGAGAAATTTTTATCACAATGATGTAGGACAAACCAAAACTTTGTAACAGGAAATTAAAGAACAGGAAAAATAGAGATGGATGAACTTAGACTCAACACCTAGGGTTGGCTAGAGATTTGATGCAAGAAAAACCAGAATTGTACAACAAGAAAAATATGTAAATAAAGGATTGATAAGAATTGATTAAGCAAAGTAAAAATGGTGAGTAACCGACTAAGAGGGCAGCCATGCCTCTTAGAAGAATTGAAAGGGATTAGAGAAGAATAGGAATATGAACAGTCCGAATTCTCATTGCATGCCTCTTACAATCCATCTCCACACCTTTATAGAATTCATGAACACAACTTAAAACTTTTATCTTTTATTTACAATACTTTTAGCAAAAAGTTTTCAGCAAAAATCTAGAAACTGTTTCAAATAGACACTTAAATCAGGTGCAAAACCAAGAGTTAATAATTTGAATACCTCGTTAAGGGCTTCCCTCCGCATTGCACCTAGCTTTGAACCAAAAGCAGCATCAACCAATACTTGACGCAGTATTTTTGTCCATGTTAGAGGGTTTAGACTAGGTTGCACCGACACGCCATTTTTGGCGACGTATCGGTGTCCGACACGTGTCGGACACGGATACCGGCACGACTCGCCGGACTCCAGTGTCCGAGCGATGTCTTCTTTTCCTTTTTTTTTCGCTTCTCCGACACGGTGGACACGCAGCAGTGAAAAAAAAAACAGAAAGCACAGATTTTGACAGTCGCCGGTGGTCTGAGAAGTCATTACCGTGAAAGTTGAAACCCATAGCAGTTGCCGGTGCTAGATCGGGCCGATCGGTGAGCCGGCGAGCTCCATAGACAGTCGCCATCGACGCCGTGCCCTCTGTCCCTTCCAATCTCTCTCTCTCTCTCTCAGCGTGGACAGGTCCGATCCGGCCTCTTCTCTTCTCTCTCTGTTTTTTTTTTTTTTCAGATATGCTACATCTCATATCTGTGTACTGTAGTGTTATAACGCATTATAAGTTATAACACCTTTTATTTTTTTTTAATTCCCACTCTCACTACACACATTTTTTAATTTTTTTTAATCCCAAAAGTATAAAGCTGCTTGTTTTTCTATTATCTTTCTAGTTTGACGTTGAATGTAGTCTATTTAAACTTTTAGTTTGTACTCTAAACATTTTGTGTATTATTGTACAACTTTGGGTGTTAGTTTACTTATTTGTAGTTCTTACATAATTTAAATTCTAGGCAGAAACATATTTTATGTCTAAAAATATTTAAAAATATGCCTAAATATAAAATTTAATTAATTATTTAATTGCCGTGTCGTATCCTTATTTTTCAAAAATTGCTGTATCACCGTGTCTGTGTCCGTGTCGTGTCCGTGCATCATAGGGTTTAGAGCACTCTTCCAAAACTCCAGAGCAACTTTTTGGTTTTCAGCCTGCCAAAATCATCAATAAAATTACACAAGTATGAAGATCTTCCATTTAATTTTATTTTAATAAAAGAATTAAGAAAGAATCCCTTGAGAAATAAGCAGAACTCCACATTTTACCCACCTTCCAAAATCTACTAAATCAACATCATAGAGAAATTCATTAAAAAAATCACTTGTCCATGTAGAACTTTGGGAAGGAGTTACAAGCATCATTATAATCCATTTAGAAACCAACATCATAAAAAAAGCACATGAATTTGCCAAAAGCCTTGTAGCTCAACTGGCACCTTCTAGTGTTTCCAGTAGAGACGTCTAAAGTTCAAACCCCCCCCCCCCCCCACACACACACACACATTGTAACTATCAAAAAACAAAGAGCACATGGATCTTTAAAAAGTGTTTGGAGGGGCTACTAATAGTAATATACATATTTACAAAGAATATTCTTAGAAAAGCGGAAACGTTAGGCCCTTTATCATGTTTTTAGACTGTGAGGCTTTTTATATAGTCTTGGCAGGCGAACTCTTCTATTATGAGTTGTTATTCTCTTTATACCATACTTAATTATATGAAATGTATCACCAGTTTTGTCAACTTGCTGAGATCTATATAATTCTATTTGAGAAGAAGGCAGTTCAACTATCACACAGGTTGCTTGTCACCCAATTTTTTTTAGTGGTAAGTTACACATGCACCCTATAAGTTTACAACAATGGTCACACTTATCTACAATAATAATTTTGAAAACAAACTCAACAGCAAGTTCATCTTTGAACCAAACAAGACAAGCATCATCAAGTAAGAATGTGTGAAAAGATCCTACAGAGTGGTTTTCTATCTTACAATTTAAGAACTCCTTACAACAGCTACGTCTTATTATGCAAGACCTTTATAAAATCTAATCATTGAGAGGTAATAGACGCTCAATCATTTTCACATCCTAACAGTGGAAAGGTAGGCCCAAATCATTTACATCCATTGCATACAGTCATGTCCATTTCACTATAATTATTTGTTTCTTGTCCCAAGATGATACAAGTGTACAAGACAGTTACAAACATAAACAAAGTTATTGTTGATCAAGTTAATAGCTGACCGCTAACATGCATTGTTTTATACTCACCAAGTGAAGTAATGCAAGAAAATTGCAGGATATGCTCAAACGTGGGGGAAAATATCCATTACTAAGCTCTGCTTCAACATCAGATATAAGAAGCTTGAGAAGGGCCACATGCGATTTTCCAAGTAACAAGGAATCATGAAAGGAATGTATAGAGAAAAGAAGAAACCAACAAAAGGTAATTTAAATGTTTTTCAAACAATGAGATAAGAGACAGAAAAATTCAACATGTAAAGGTGGATCAGAACTGAGATTTAACCTTGTCAGCAAATGATTAAGCAAAACTCATCAAGAGTGAAGGAGCATATATCAACTGCAACATCATAAGTATAAAGGAAATGGAAACCAGCTCGAGAAAAGTCAGTCGTAAGTCTTAGCATGATAATTCAACAATCCCAATAGAAAATGAAGTAATGCAAGAAAATTGCAGGATATGCTCAAATGTGGGGGAAAATATCCATTAATAAGCTCTACCTCAAAATCAGATATAAGATGCTTGAGAAGGGTCATATTAGTTTGTCCAAGTACCAAGGAATCATGAAAGGAATGCCTAGAGAAAAGAAGAAACCAACAAAAGGTAATTTAAATGTTACTCAAATAACGAAGTAAGACACAAAAATTCAATATGTAAAAGTGGATCAGAAATGAGATTTAACCTTGTCAGGAAATGATTAAGCAAACTCATCAAGAGTGAAGAGCATATATCAACTGCAACATAATAAGTATAAAGGAAATGGAAAACCAGCTCAAGAAAAGCCAGTCATAAGTCTTAGCATGATAATTCAACATGCAATAATCCCAACGAAAAATGAAGTAATGCAAGAAAATTGCAAGATATGCTCATATATGGGGAAAATATCCATTACAAAGCTCTGCTTCAACATCAGATATAAAAAGCTTGAGAAGGGCCACATGAGTTTTTCCAAATAACAAGGAATCATGAAAGGAATGCATAGAGAAAAGACGAAACGAACAAAAGGTAATTTAAATCTTATTCAAATAATGAGGCAAGACATAAAAATTCAATACGTAAACGCGGATCAAAAATGAGATTTAACCTTGCAACAGAATAAGTTCATGATAATTCAACATGCAATAATCCCAATAGAAAGCGTCTTCCCACAACCACTATTAAATCTTACCGTGGGAAAAATGCAGGAATCAAGAAAAAAGCTTTAACATTATCACTTGTTTTCATGCAGAACAATAAATGAGCATGTCTTAGTCCTGCAACACATGATGAAGAGAGTCTAGAGAAGAATGTGATAAATAAAAATTACGCGATAGGATAGAGCCAACCCCCATCAGTTTGGACTGATTAAAATTAAATGATCTTTTAATTCTGAGTCATAAACATGACAGCTTTCTAAATTAGAATAATAATAAACAAAAGCTTATATATATATATATATATATAGAAGCATACTGTCAGCATTTTTTATATCCCAATGGACATGCTAATCAAAAGATCAAATAAGAGGTAGGGGAAATCATATCCATTGGAGACCACAGAACATAACAAAGACATCGGAAAATTATTCAGAAAACCAGACTCCTCAGCCCTTCATGACTCTTTCCACATAAGGTTACTTGATTAAACAAAATTGATCAGAAATTATTATTGAGACCCCACTATTGCTCAATACTGAAAACAATGAAAGCATGCTTTATTGTGAGAGCTCACTAGAGCCCAAAACATGAAACCATTTAAACACTGTTCTTATAATAACCTTCCTGTTTTTATTTGAGATTGCTACTTATAGGGAGGCATCTGTAGCTGATATGGAGCTTTACTAGGGATCAACTCCTAGCTTTATTTGCAGAGACCATGTTTGATTGGTCTTTTATGGAATCCATTCAGCTATTTTTTGATTCCCTATCCGGTACATAATTTCTTGTTTTCTTTTCTGTTACAGAGTTCTTAAAAACTAGAGTTGAAACTTGACAACAAAGCTAGAAATATCAGAATATCTCCATTTTGCAAACGAAAGATATGCAAGTTCTAGTGGCTTTGGCTTTTCAACATACAATCTCTTCAAGCCATCAATAATTGATGTAACTGCATTGGGAGGAAGCTGAGCAAGAGACGATGAGACACACATTAGGCAACAAATGAAAATTAACATCCCCCCTAAAAAGAGGTATACATTGTATGATGCTTTGTATTTTTATAGGTAAAATATTTTCAATAAAAAGGCGCAATACAAGGCACAATCCTAGAACATGGCACGCATGTAAGAGAAGCACCAAAAGGTTTACACTATAGTAAAGGGGTGGCAAGTCAGCGAATCATTTCTTCACAGAAATCTCAAGAGACTTTGGATGCTTGAAAAAGGTGCGTTTCAATAAATTCCGCCTCTTTCCTGGATCTTTCACCAAACACATTGCAACCATTTCTTTAAAAGACTGATCACATATGGAAATCATGCAATTAGAATATTATTCTATAGAGAGAGACATTGAAAGATGGCAATCACCAAAGAACATATCTTTTGAACATGTATACCTTACAAATAAAACACACAGAAGACAAACCTGAAAATTTTGTTTTCTACCAAAATATTTTTAAATAATTGTTAAAAAATCTTTTAGAAGCATATGAAAGTCTAGCCACTAATAATATCTACCTAGATAATGAAAAAAGAATTGTTAAAAGTTGACTACCTAGCTTGATAGGTGGTAGACTTTTAACTCATAAAAGACAAAAAAAAAAAATTGAAAAGAAACATCTATTTACACATTTTTTGTTCAAGAAGGTGGCTGAAGATAAAAGAGCTCTTAATGTGTGACACTGTGACGCAGACAAAGCAATAAAAAGCACACATGGACAGATAGGGCGCAAAAGGGGAAAAACTATAAAAGCGTAATAGGATTATAGATCTAAAAGCAGAAGAAGAAGAAGAAGAGATCGGCCTGATAGGAAGAAGAAGAAGAAGAAGATTGGCATGAGAGGAAGTATGTTTCAGCCTTTTATTTTGGAGCAGAAAAACGGCTAGGACACGCATGCAGCCATGTCAAACAAGTTTCCCATGTCCTGTACAAAGAAAACGTCAATAGAAACAAGACAAGTAGACAAATTTACAAGAGGAAAGTGCAAACCCTTAGGGCCCGTTTGGTAATGTTGTTCTAGTAGTGTGGGTGAAAAAGTATGAAAATACGTGTAATGTTGTTTAAAAACTGAAAACATGTGTTTAAATACATGTACCAAACGGGCCCTTAGTGGTGCAAGCTTTGAATCCACCACGTGTAGCAAATTGAAAAATCACATACCCAGTTACATAGTTCAAGCAGCATTTAATGAAAAATAAATTAATAAAGTAAAAGAGAAAATCACCCACATAGTTCAAGCAGCATTTAACGAAAAATAAATTAATAAAGTAAAAGAGAAAATCAAAAACCCTAACGAACAATTGTTAAAGCTAAAGTAGATTGGAAACAAGTGGTTAGGGTAGAAGCACAATCAAAACTTAGGTAACCTAAAGCAAAATGCTAAAAGGACTAAGATAAATAACAGTAAACAGTGACTCAAAATGAGATTTATAACATGCACTAAAAATGGCAGGAGTTGCAAAACAACAAATAGAAAAATTAGCCTAGTACCCAACACCTAGCAGACAAATGTACAAGAGGAAAGTGCAAACCCTTAGTAGCGCACGCTTTGAATCCACCACATGTAGCAAACTGAAAAAACACATACTACATAGTTCAAGAACAATACTTCCAAGAATATAAAAAATAAAAATTGACAAAACAAATTCAACATAGAAGAATATACAAAAGAGAACAACAAAATCAAATCAACCTTACATAAAAGGATGCAATCGCATCACCACTGGAATTAAATAGATTATAAAAAACAAAAAATAAATGCACAAGCATCATTTAACGAAAAATAAATTAATAAAGTAAAAGAAAAAATCCACAACCCCAACAAACAATTGCTAAAGCTAAAGTAAATCGGAAACAAGTGGTTAAGGTAGAAGCAAAATCAGAACTTAGGTAATCTAAAGCAAAGTGCTAAAAAGATTATGATTATTAACAATAAACATTGACTCAAAATGAGATTTATAACATGCACTAAGAAAGGCAGGAGTTGCAAAACAACAAATAGAAAAACTAGCATATTACCCAACAACTATAAAGGTAAATCCAATTAACACTGAAAGCCAAGCTCTTCTCTAAACTGAAAGCCAAACTATAAAGACTTTCTGCAATGAGCAATATTCAAATAAAGGCAATAACAGAAGCAGGTATGCTAAATATGTTTTCAAATGCTAAAATTCTAATGTAATGAATAGTTTTAACAATCCATACCTGAATAACCTTCTAAAAATCATCTATATGACATGGACCATTTGGGTTACTTCCAAGACTTCCTATAGGAACCCCTAGAGAATAGGATTATACCTTTGTAAGAAATGGCAGGAAAAAAAAACAAATCAAGCAAATAGAATGTAAAGAAACCTGATAATGTCATCCAATTTGGTCTCGTTAGTGTACCCCCACTTCCTTTGTCTAGGAAGAATGGCGAAAAGTTTAAGAACCACAAGCTAAACTTGAAAACAATCTTACAGGCAATTCCAGCTTTTCTCATCATCAACACCAAGGAATTGGAAGGTTGGCAATTGAAGAACATGATTAAGATCAGCACTTAATATTTTATTTAAGATGGAGCACTACTGATAAATCCTTCCAAGAAATATACTCCCTATTAGAGTATGCTTATGTATAATCCATAAAATTGTTTGTTTCATTTAACTATATTGCTAAGTAATTGGTTTCATTTATATATGTATTAGCCTAGAATTACGAGTCCCATGTAAGTGAACTGTTAGACTATTTAACTCGGGTTACAAACTGTGATCAGTTGATCCCAGGTACATTTTTCTGTCACAAGTAGTTAAGGTAGAAGCACAATCAGAGCATAGGTAATCTAAAGCAAAATGCTAGGAATATTATGATAAATAACAGTGACTCAAAATGAGATTTATAACATGCACTAAGAAAGGCAGGAGTTGCAAAACAATAAATAGGAAAACTAGCATATTACCCAACAACTATAAAGGTAAATCCAATTAACACTGAAAGCCAACTATAAAGACTTTCTGCAATGACCAATATTCAAATAAAAGCAATAACAGAAGCAGGTATGCTAAATATGTTTTCAAAAGCTGAAATTCTAATGTTGAATAGTTTTAACAATCCATACCTGAATAACCCTCTAAAAATCGTCTATATGACATGGACCATTTGGGTAACTTGCAAGACTTCTATAGGAACCCCCAGAGAATAGGATCATACCTTTGTAAGGCATGGCAGAAAAAAAAACAAAAAAACAAAAAACAAATCAAGCAAATAGAAGTAAAGAAACCTGATAATGTCATCCAATTTTTCCTCTCATTAGTGTATCCCCACCTCCTTTGTCTAGGAATTATGGGCAAAAGTTTAAGAATCGCAAGCTGAACTTGAAAACAATCTTACAGGCAATTCCAGCTTTTCTCATCATCAACACCAAAAAATTGGAAGGTTGGCAATTGAGGAACATGATTAAGATCAGCATTTAGTATTTTTTTTAAGATGGAGCACAACTGATAAATCCTTCAAGAAATATACTCACTATTAGATATATAATAAATTATAGCAGTCTTTTCTTAAACCTATTAAAAAGTAACATGTAACAGAATGAGTATGCTTATGTAACTTATCAAAACCAAAAAATAAAAAAGAAAAAAAGAGTATGCTTATGTATAATCCCTAAAATTATTTGTTTCATTTAACTATATTGCTAAGTAATTGGTTTCATTTATATGCGTATTAGCCTAGAATTACAAGTCCCATGCAGATGAACTACTAGACTATTTCACCTGGGTTACAAACTGTGATCAGTTGATCACAGGTACATCTTTCCGTCACAATTCTTCAAGACCTTGCACACAGAAAAGATAAATAACATCTCATGAACATGCATATAGACCAGAGCTACCTAGACACCAGTACTGAACTTTCAGCTTCAGGGAATAAACTTCAAAACAAAGGAACTGTGAGTAGCATGCCATATGGAGAATGGTGATGTAGACACCTTCTCCCAAAAATCTTAAAACATGCAATCACATGACCAGTTTATATCCACTTGAAAAACAGTTTATAAATGTGACATTTATGCAAGGTATTTGGAATATCAACCCAAACCAAGACCAATTCACACCAAGTGTAAGACCATCCACATGCTTAGTGAGGAAGGAAAACAAAGCTTACCTGAAATTCTTGTCAGTGCCAATTATTCCAATCCCAATGTTGATGCTCGAAATTTGTCCTTCAAATCTGATAAAAATAAATCCAACTAATTTTTTTTTTTTTGATAAATAACGTAAGAATATTATTAATAATAATAAAGAAAATGCCAAGACGAGTACATTGGGGATGTACTAAAATAAATCCAACTAATTAGAAAAATCAAAATACATCACCTTAAAGTCTACAGGAGAATGGGACAGAACATAATACCTTAATAATTAGGAAAATCCTGCAGTGTTTTGACTGTTAGGTTGGTATGCTACTCCCTCAAGTGTTAAAAATATTTTCTACATTTCTGTAATTATCAGCAAAGCAACCATATACATCACCTTCTTAACTAATTTTTAGGTACAAAAATATAAATTGTTAATGGTAGAAAATTTAAGTTACATTATCCTTTCCTTCTCCATATATGTGAAGAAATCATACACTCATCTAAACTACTTTGGAAATACAGTAAGAAAACAGAATATAAAGAGAATTCCTAAATGAAAGAGGGATTATATAAAACAGTTTATAAATGTGACATTTATGCAAGGTACTAGGAATATTAACCCAAACCAAGACCAATCCACATCAAATGTACGACCATCCACATGCTTAGTGAGGAAAGAAAACAAATCTTACCTGAATTTCTTGTCAGTGCTAGTTATGCCAAAGTAGTAGAAGAAAAGATGTAATTTTACTTTCTTCTCCGAATAATAAACAGAGGATATATAGTAATAGGCCCAAAATAAACCACTCCATAGACAGAGGATATATAGAAATAGGCTCAATTGGCTCACCAGTTTGCTGCTCCAGCTCAGACAGGTTAAAAATTTAATCCTATCAATTAATCTACATTAAATTGATCACCCGCTACAATGTGAAGGAATGCCACATATATTTGATTAATAATATCTCTTCAAAGACATGGCAGGCAAGAAGAGCAAGCAGCACGCTACTCCACTTGAGCTATATATCATCAATTTCAGCTGTGGTTAGTTCTCTACAAAAAGCAAGTACAACAAAACTAATATGAATTAAAAACTACATAAGAAACTTCAAAATAAGAGAATCATAAAATCAAGAAGTACACACAAGTGGTCAAATCAAGGGAAATTACAATCATCAAGAAACTTGAACAAATTAGAGATTGAATGATATGATAAAGCAGTCATCCATTCACATAAGGAATACAATAAAAGCAGCTTAAAACCTGTCGTGGACCATTCTAACCATTCAAATGCTCTATTGTTCCACTCTCTCCGTATAGCCTACATTAAACCTAAAGGTACAGCTCCGCTAATTAACTAAACTAGTTCTGTCATCTGCCCTCCCCAGGGATGGCACAGAATTTTCATGCAACTCCCAACACAAAATTCAACCAAGAGATAAGTCTTTGAGAAAGGAACAAAAGGCTACAACTGAAAAAATGTCACAATGTCCTTATCAAAAAAAATATACATATATGTCACAATGTTAACAAAGGTCCAATACAATAATTCTAGAATCCAACCACCAAAACTAAAAGGTTGATTAGTTAACTGTTGATATGGCAGTGCCATTGTATTAGCTGTAAATGCATCCTGGGTGGAAATTCCAACCCTCCACGTTTAAAATGAGCACATCATGCTGACAAATTCTATCTTGCACAAGAATAAAACATACTACAGTGGCTGCCATTTAATGGAAAATCAACAATTTACTAGTACTTACATTCACATTTGTACCTAACAAAAAAGTGTTTACTGCACATATCACGTAAATTAAATAGTCAACTAAAATTGACAAAACACACAAACGTCCTTAGTAACGCAAATGTCTTCTCCTTAGCTCCTCTATTTAATATAGGCCATAAAGAAGCAAGCATGGAGAAACAAAAGGAATTGTTTTTCCACTGAGATGTAATCAAAGTAAAATGCACTTACACTGATGGCCTAATCTTTTAAATAACCTATGATCCCACACATCTTGAGGTATGACACTCACATGTGTTTATTAAATTCTGGAAGAAGAATAGGTGACATAAAAACACTATCAGAATAAAAGCATGTACATTTTTGTATTATAGAAGACAATGCCTAAATGCTTAGAAAAAAGGATAATGCAAAATAAAGTGTGAGAACCCTCACAGTCTAAGAGGATACACGTTCTGGCACTCACATATGAAATTATGTTGTCAAGGAGCACCAAAGCAGCATCTACCTGCATGGAAATTAAAATGAATATTATAAAGTGGCAGCTCAAACAAACCATTAGAAAAAACTTGCAGGCTATGTTAGTAAATTTCCCAACAATTGGATCTTTTAGTCAAACTGCAAAACTTTCTCAAAAAAATAAGTCACTTAAGTTTAAAGTATGAGGATAACAAAATTAATTAGAGCAATACATGATCATTAATAGGATTTATAATTTTGTGATACATAAAAAGATTTCTTGCAAAAAAAGAGGAACTCAACCACACGAATCTGAAAGATTATTACATGATTAGGGAGAAGGCTTAACTTATAGAAAAATGCTCACACTTCCCAGCATCACTCTTATCCTTAGCACCAACAGGATCTATAGATATCGAGTCGATCTGAATAAACGACCCATCTGAAACAGGTTAGGGTTTAGCTCACCCACAAAGAGCGAAGTCCCAAAGAAACATGTTAGGGTTTAGCACACCCACAAAGAGATCAAAAGTGAAGGTAAAAAAAAACTCTATATGCAGTCATTTCACACATAAGATAACAACCCTCTAGCAATATACAGTAACCTCTACTGAAAGCAGCACAGACGCCAGAATGGGCTAAAGCAAAGACAATGTCACGGGCAGCAACAATCTCGATGACTTTGGCTCTCTTCATCAAGAAAGGCAAAACTGGGGAATTGTGGCCCTTTGGATCGTGAGTATCATATTCTTCCATCAAACGCATGTTGCGGAATCTCTCCTGAGCATTGATGGAAAAAGCGCGATTGCGGTTTGAAGAAATCTCGCGGCGGTGAAGTTTCTTAACGCTGTTAATGCACCCGTCTCCTCCTCTTACTCTCTTCTTATTGTTCGCTGTTACCCTTCTGCTCCAGCACGGCGTCGATAACCGATGCCCGGGGCAACCTTCCATTTTTTCCAAACCCTAAACTCAAAAAGTCAAAAAACAACACCACCTTACCTTAAAACTGCAAAACTCTCTATTATGAATCAAATCAAAGGAGAGAGAGATCTGTGAGCGTTGTAATCTCTAAACTCTAAATCTATCATTTGTTATGACAAAAGAGACAGATGGAGAGAGTTCTCGGAGAGTAATGAAAGAAGATGATCGGAGAGTAATGACAGAGAGAGCGAAACTGATCTTACAAAACCACACACGAAGAGAATGATCGGACGGCCGAGAAGAAGAGGTGGAGATTGGGAGAGTTTAGGGTTTCAGAGAGAAGGGAAAGTTGAGAGAGAGAGACACCTCTGCTCTGGGATTTGTGGAGACAGAGAGAATGAGAGACAGCTGTTGGGGTTTTTACTTTTTACAAACCTGATACGTGGAGAGAGAGGGTGAGAGAGCCGTTGGGATGTGTGCATTTAAATTCATTTATTTCGGCTTTTTTACAAAACTGCCACTGTATTTGCTTGTTTTCTTTTCCTTTGTATTCCACATCCTAGTTTTACAAAATTCTTCCCTTGTTTTTTTCTATACAAAATTCTTCATTCTTTTTTTTTTCCCAAAATGGTAATACTTTATATTTATCATAATACAGAATTGTTGCATTTTCAATTATAAAATTACTTAAGAAGTGTAATGAGATTTATATATAAAATTATTTCACCAAAAAAAGTCGAATTATAAATAATGAAAATTATTCCCTTCTAGGGAAAAAAATAGAGGGAAATTAGACTTAACTCGCATGTGATTAGGCTAGTTTTGTTACTTGACCCACCTATAAAACCCTCTATTATGTAGCCTTAATCCACCTTACCCCATTCCGTTTGTAAACCTCTTTTTTTTAAAATAGGAAGCATAAAACTTTTATTAATTAAGAAATATCTAACATCATGGATAAGAGCTTGTCTAAAAATAATAATTCTATTGGATTCATAAAAAAAAATCATTAATGCCAAAAACATGTTTTACTAACAAATGAGCAGACCTATTGGCTTGTTGCCGGACATGAGAGAACACTCTCTTAAGACACATTTTGAGGAAATTTTGTTGGAGAAGAACTCGAGACAACAGATTTGGCCAATAAGTTATTAAAATCGCACTACATGATCAAAATAATGTGAGATCTAGTTTTTTGTTACAAATTTTGAGCAAGGAAAAACAATTTTTCGCCACCATTATCCTCTCACATTGGTAAGTCTATGTTCTAGGGTTTAAAACATTTTTCAAACAAAAATTACACAGATTTTTAGCACATATTGACGTTGCTAAGTAGGAATTAAAGATTCACCTTACACCATGTCTTCGTCACGTGACTTTCACTTGAGTTCTACTCAGCATTTTTGTTTAATAAAGAGATGTGCACTAAGAACCTCTTTGACATTATCTAACTTTATCAGTAGGTTTTTTGGCTGTTGCTTTTACAATTACTAGTTGCAGACCCACGCAATATGTGAGAATAATTAATTATTTTGTAATTGTAATATAATGTATAATTTGTTTTCTAAAATCTGTTCAACATAATTTGTTCTCCCTAAAAATTAAACAATTCTTTTTTCGGGCCAACTAGGTCTACTTCAATCACATTCTGTTCAATTAGGTATACTTAAGTCCAATTTGGTCTACTCAGTCAATTTCAAATCCTTTCGTTCCATTTTGGACTAACTAGGGCTTAAATTGATTCTTTTTATAGATTGTCTTTTCAAGTTTAGCTCAAAATTTCTTTTTTTTTCACCTTAATTTTTTAGGTTGAAAAGTATGAAATTTTATTATATTTGGGCTAAACTCTAGTGTTGAGTTAAAAATAGGGCTATAAACGAGTTGAACTTTATCGAATAGTGCATGTTCAAGCTTGACTCATCAATCATGACAAGTCTAAAATAATGTTTGAGCTTGAGCTCATAAGAAATCCAAAAAGCTTGGGCTTGACTTGATTAGTCAGACAAGCTAAACTCGAGCTTAATATCAAGGTCAAGCACTCGAGCTCACATCAAGCTTTCATGTTTGAGATCTAAGAAAATTACATTATTAAATGCTTAAATCTCCAAAATCCAGTATAAAACAGTATACTTATTTTATTATGCTTATAGTCACACATATAATTAGCCATTATTCAAATTTAAATTTTACGTAATTAAATCTATTCATTTATTCTTCTGATTCTACAGTTTCAACAGTTGTTCAAAATATAAATTTTACACTCTCATAAGATGATGAAAAACTAGAAAAATACTTGTTTGTCATTATTACAAATGGGAAAAGACTAGCATATTTCATAACTTTACATTAGATGTTTAATGGGGAAGGATCATACGGGGCCCACTTATTTATTTATTTTTATTCTTTTAAACGTAACTTAAGTCTAAAGTGGTGCTTGGCCAGTTTAGAAGGAAGGAAAAAATTAATGTAATAGATAGTGGTCCCATGTTGGTCATATCATTATTAAGACATGTGTAATAAGTTTTTTAGCAAACACATATAAACTTAAATTAGTTTATGCATAAATTGTTTTGTTTTTAGCCTTATAGCATATGAGCTTGTTCATGAACAATTTTTTTGCTTGAGCTCAACTTGTTTATTAAACAAGTATAAAAATAAGGCTCAAGCTTTGCTTATTTATAAACAAACAAACATGAACACATTTTTTATTGAGTTGAACCCGAGTTGTTCATGAATGACTTGGTTCATTTACAGATTAAACTAGACTCATTTTTTGCTCTAAATAACTTACTTGACACAAAAATTAAAAAATTTAGATTTAGATGGGATATGTCTCACAAAATTAGACATTTTATGATGACAAGTTAAAAAATAGCATAGAAGTATAAATTAGATGAATGAATGGATTTTTTTGGTTTACTTATGCTCGACTCCTTGTCTTTTGCACTAAATGATTTACTTAACACTAAAATTTAAAAATTTAGATGTAACATGTGATATAAAATTAAATTTCAATTATAGAATCTAATTAAATTTTCTCTCAAATTTGCCTTTAAATATATAAATATATTTGATATATGATTCGCCATGTTAGTCTTATTGAATAATAATATTTCTGTTGAAAAAAATAATAATAGCTTGTTTGGTTACTAATTTTAAAAATTATTTTCATCACCTAAAAATAAAATCTAATAGAGTTGAACCTCTTGCAATTACTGGTTCAGGACTAGACACAAGCCATTATGTCCAATGAACGAAGTCCAAAACCACAGGAACCAATTCTCTTTATAAATATGTGTAGTATTAAAAGCAACTATTCAAAAATTGTTTTTATGCCTTTTGCACTTTTTGAAAAGAACAAATTAGAATATCTTTTGAATTTGTTGCCATGTCATGGAATTTCCCAACTTTAATTACTTAGAAATTTTAAGAACCCAAAACAATGAAATATTTATTCAAAAATTGATATTAGAAAGAAATTTAGATTAATAAGTATAAAATGAAAAAGAACTTGACATTGACTAAAATAAGATAAATAGATGCATTGGTTCGGTGAGTTTTGAATATAGGTTTAGTTGAGGGTATGAAGTAGTTGTTTTAAAATGCTGGGTTTTGAGAAGCTTTCAATGTGTTTATAGTTTGAATATAAGTTCATGGAAAGGATTGCATATGCCTGTGCCCTGTATGATTACACACTATTATAATGTTCACAAATTTCATAATAAAAAATATTAGGATAAGGCATGTTTAGTTCTATAAAAAATGTTTGTTGCAATGAAAAACTTTGTGGTAATAAATTTAATATTGTTGCGATTTAGACCCATTATCCATCTTGTCATTCATTTATTTTATTCTGGATTGTAATGGAGTAAAAGAAAAACAGTTGATTAAATTTTGTATTTCTCTTGCATAATCAATTATGATTTTATGAAAATTATTTTCTTGCTCTAAGTGAACTTTCCTCTCTAAACATGACTTTTTCTCTCTGCACTATCTATTTAACTACTATTAGTCTACCAAATTGATTCATGAACAAGGTTTAGGTAAAACACAAAATTTAATAATTGGTTTCCCGCTTTCTCTATGCTCTTTTACTAACTAGATTATTGAAAGAAAGAAGAAAAAAAAAACAGTAATGAACAGAGGCCTTAAATTAAAACACGTTTATAAATTGGGGCTATAATTAACAAAATTAAAACTTTTTTTTAAAATTTTATATATTTCTTCCTATATATTTTAATTGAATTTAATGCTATAAGGATTCCTTATAAATCCTATGATATTTAAACCCTCTATTAAGAGTAATGTTGGACACGAGTGGTAAAATTGGACATAACTTACGAACCCGACATGACATGACACATAATTAGCAGGTTATGAGTTAAGACTAAATGGGTTAACGTCACATTTGAATTGACACGACTGACCCGTTTAATAAACGGATTGTGTAAGTGCACAATTGCACCTGGACCTAAAGACAATTACAGGCTCAGGCCCAATGAGTCTTAAACAATAAAATTTGTAGAGTGTGGGCTTGAAATCTAGGTTAGAGGTACTGAGAACTTGATAACAAGCTAAGAGTTACAAACACTTGTAAATAACAAATGGTAATTGCAAATAGACCTCCTCAGACGTAAGCCGAGGAATACTTCTGTATTATTTCTCTCTCTCTCTTAAAAGTTACAATCCTTAATTTCTTTCTTAGTTACCGACCGACCTCCTTTCTCTAGCGTTCATCCCCCTTAAATACTTCTTTTCCTGATACTTTATCCACGTGTTGCTCCAACCCCCTCCCCCTAGATATTTCTTTTCTTAGTGCCTTTGAATGGTGACCAGAAGTTTCAGTTCTACTGTTCAGGGGTCACTTCCCCATTAATGCGGCCAGGGAGGTAGGTGTAAAGTCTTTAATGTGGAGGTGGCAGCCTTTTCTTTTGGTATTTTTTCTAACACCGGTGTACCTCGAAGGTTCAGGGTTTCCCCCTTTAACCATTAGTCTTTCCAGAGTTGTGCCTTAACCTTCATAATGAAGCTCTGAGTTCTCTTGGATCTGTCCGAGGAGAAGCTCGCCCTTGGCTGTATCCTCGGACCCTCGGCGTATGGGCCAATTTGCAGAGCTAACAAATTCTTAACTCAGGAGTAGGTTTGCCCTCCATGCTACAGTCCAAAGGCCCATATGCCCATTTGGGTCTTTTTACTCCCCACAATAGCCCCTCAAAACTCTATTTTTCAGCATCCGAGGAGAAAAATAGGGTTTTGATCCAACGAGAACCTATCCCACACGTTTTGTAAATAAGTACACGTGTGGAGACCGTTTCGGGTTCCAGAAGATGCCACTTGGAGGTTTTATTTTCAAAAACGCGCGCATTTATTACCGTAAGTTACACCTTGTCCCCTACGTTCAACGGTGAGATGAGCATCCAACGGCCCTTGTTACTTCATGAAAATTTGGGCGGGACAAATGTAATTTCGAGGCCACTTCCCGCACGTCGTGACGCTTCGGGAACCTGCGCCTTCATTTATTTCTTCAAAGGATAATCCCATCAAAACATCAGTAATCACCTTTTGTCTGCACAAATCCGTGGAAATTCGCACAACTTCAAATTTGTAAGTGATTACTCCTTTTCCTTAACCCATTCTCCTCGGATCCTGTCCTCGGCTCCCCTTCTAACCGTTTTCCCTCTTAGAACTTAGTCTTTCATTCCTTTCTGATGGGAAAGTTTATGTGTCTAGTTGATACCGCTGTTGGGATGGAAGGTTTTAGAGTTAAGTATCACATTCCCAGCGACGTAGGTTTAAAATACTGCCCGGCAGAAGCTGTGGCCGGTTCTAGGAAAACCGGAGAGGTCATTATCCCAATGGTCGCCTTCGTAGAAGGTGGGATGACCCTCCCAATGAAACCCATAACCAGGGAGTACCTCCGCAACCACCGGTTGTGTCCCGATCAGTGCGCTCCCAACGTTTTTAGAGTCTTAGGTAGCATCGACGCTCTAAACGAGCAGATGGGTCTGAGCCTTACCTGGCACGACGTTGTTTTCATGTACGAGTGCCATAAACTTAAAAATGTAGGTTATTACATCAAATCCCGTTCTAGCGTAGTTAGGTTAATCTCCTGTTTACCCAAGTCTAATAAAGGCATGAAGGATGACTACCTCATCGTCTCAAGCAACTGGCACGACGGCCCCCACTGCCCAGTTGAGTGGGGAGATCCAGGTGCGACACCTTAGGATTTAACTTCCCACCCTATAACTCCCTCTATCATCTAGGAATGTGCATTTGCATTTACTTGAGCGTCTAACTTTAATTTATTACATGTTTTACGAATCTGACCATGTTTGTTTATTTGGATGTCTTTCTTTGCAGATAAGCAAAACGTGCGCCCACGCTTAAGCCACTGCAACGTTGCAGATTTGAATCGAGTGCTACGCTCCGAAGTGTTCGTCAGCGAAGACTTACAACTTAGGGCGGCTCATTTGATTCTAGGGTACAAACCTATCTCCTCGGACTTCCAGGAGATCGAGAACGCAAAAATTGCAGGTGACCGGAGGCGAAGAAGGATTCACGTAGCCAGGCCGCACTTCTTAGCCGACCACGACCTTCCCGACAACCCCAACACCATTTTGTACAGCCGTCCTATTGCGACGATCCCCCTCTCAACACACTCCCAAGCAACTGCTGTCCCGGAGGAGCAGATGTCCTCTTCATACACACTAGACGATGAAATAGATAACTTTCAGCTCGAGGACGTCGAAAGACCCTGAGGAAACCAATTCGTCGTACTTTCTGACGAGGAAGAAGAGCCCACCGAGGCCTCCAGAATTGCAGGGTTCGTTGTTGCCCACCCCGAAGACGACTCCGAGGAGGACATGGATAAACTTCATGGCCTTCTGACCAAGAGAGGTGAAAAAGTTGCCCAAAAGAAGGCAGGAGGGTCCCAAGCTCTTCCATCCTTGCCACCTCCCCCTCCTCCAGTCGAACCCAAGCTTTCAATTGAGGAGCCGAAAAAGAAAAGAAAGGGGGAGGCCGAGGAGACTGCTAGCGAAAAACAAAAAAGGCCACGACAACAGCCGTAGCCAGCTCAGCAGCAGAAGCTAGACAAGGGCAAAGGTAGGGCTCGTTCAGTCGAGAGTGGGGAGATCAGAGATATGGCCGAAATGCGCCGAGCACCGGACACCTGGTCTCCTGACCTAAGACTGGACAGTGCACCAATTTCTTGCTAGTCTAGTATCAGGGCAATCTAACAAGGTCACGCCCACCACCTGGCCGATGCGTTGGAGCGCCCTCTTCTGCTGCCCAAGGACATGGAAACCTTGGAGAGAATGAGCCAACCTCAACTATTCCTGTCTTTAAAAAGGGAATTAGCCCTGGTAAGTTTAATTTTTTATGAATATTCCCTTCTTCATAATATTGGATTATTAATGAGTGTCCTGCTATATCTAATTCTCTAACACAGAAGTCTTTGTAGCCGAGAAGTTTATAAAGGACTCTCGGAAGAAGGCCAGAATGGAGCTTGACATTCGAATGGAGACTGAGAAGTCCCTAGGCCAAGCCCTAGCAGAAAATGAGAAACTCGTCTCTCAGGTGGCTGATCTCAAAAGAGAAAGAGACGGTGCCGAGGCCAGTCTGAAGACTATGAAGACTCAAATAGAAGAGCAGCGCAAGCTTCTCCGTGAAAAAGATGACGAGCTCGCCCAAGCCCAAAGGGAGCGCTCGGATTTGGAGAAGGAGCTTGCGCGAATGAAGGAGGAAGCCGGCACATTCAAACACTCTCTAGAGGCCGCCAAGCAGGCGAGTTATGAGGAAGGGGTAGCTGCAACAGAGGAGTAGCTAACAGAGGCTTTCACGGCCTTGTGCCGGGAGTACTGTCAGCAAGTCTGGGGGAAAGCTCTAAATGTAGCAAGGGTTCCTTCAGCCTCGGAGCTGAGGAAGTCCGAGAACGTTTGGCTTCCCCTAGACATACAGGAGATAGAAGAGGCTCCTGCTGTTGCTCCTGCCCCTGAGACAGCTCCTCCTGCTCTTCCTCCTATGGTCCCAAAGCTCGTTCCAGATCCTACAGAACCTTCAGGTTCCAATAAAGAGAAGGAAGGGGGTGGGGATGCCAAGAAGGGCTTGAGCCAGAGTGCGGAGCCCATTGTCCCTCCAACAACTACAGCAAACAAAGGGAAGCAAGTTCTGTCTCCCTTTGAGTTGGAGCTAAGAAACACCGAGGCAACCAGCACTTCTCAGCAAGACCCCCCTCCAAGAGCTTAGGACCTAGCCTAGGACTTCTCTTTCTTTGTACTCAAAACTTAGCATGTAATGTATGTGCGAATAATCAATGAAAGACAATTTTGTTTGATTTTCACTCATGTTGTATTTGTTTTACTTTATTCTTTTTGTACTTGTCGTAAAAGTTCTCATTAATACATAGTTAAAGGAAGGTCAAAACAAACAAATCTAACTCCAGGGATTGCACAATTATAGCCTCCACACAGCCATGCGCATATTTGCTTTGCAAAGTAGAATACTTAAGAACCTGACAGAGAGTAACTTAGTTTGGATATTAAACAATGCCTTAGTTAAAAAATCTCATATGATGGTTAAACTTTTGTAATCTGTGGTATTGCTTTTAGTAGGATGTAAGGTCCGAGGACCATTCCTTACAAAAATTTGCTTAACACTTAAAGATATAGAACTTAAGATCCGAATTAATGAATGGTAAGATACTGATTTCCACAAAACGTGTGATAGGAATAAGAACAGTGACAAGATATTAAGAATAGTAACTTTAACTGTTAATTTTTTCAAAGTAGGAGGTCCGAGGACCCGGCATACCTAAGGTTCTGTTTGACTCTTAAAAATTGTAACTTCAAATGTTAATTTTCCCAAAGTAGGAGGTTTGAGGACCCGACATAACTAAGGTTCTGTTTAACAAATGATAAGATATCAATTTCCACAAGGTTTGTGGTCCGAGGACTACACTTAACCAAGTTTCTGTTTGACTCCTACGAATAGTAATTTCAAATGTTGATTTTCCCAAATTAGGAGATCCGAGGACCCGGCATAACTAAGGTTCTGTTTAACAAATGATAAGATATCAATTTCCACAAGGTTTGTGGTTCGAGGACTACACTTGACCAAGTTTCTGTTTGACTTTTACGAATAGTAATTTCAAATGTTAATTTTCCCAAAGTAGGAGGTCCGAGGACCCGGCATAACTAAGGTTCTGTTTAACAAATGATAAGATATCAATTTCCACAAGGTTTGTGGTCTGAGGACTACACTTAACCAAGTTTCTGTTTGACTCCTACGAATAGTAATTTCAAATGTTAATTTTTCCAAAGTAGGAGGTCCGAGGACCCGGCATAACTAAGGTTCTGTTTAACAAATGATAAGATATCAATTTCCACAAGGTTTGTGGTCCGAGGAATACACTTAACCAAGTTTCTGTTTGACTCCTACGAATAGTAATTTCAAATGTTAATTTTCCCAAATTAGGAGATCTGAGGACCCGGCATAACTAAGGTTCTGTTTAACAAATGATAAGATATCAATTTTCACAAGGTTTGTGGTCCGAGGACTACACTTGATCAAGTTTCTGTTTGACTTTTACGAATAGTAATTTTAAATGTTAATTTTCCCAAAGTAGGAGGTTCGAGGACCCGGCATAACTAAGGTTCTGTTTAACAAATGATAAGATATCAATTTCCACAAGGTTTGTGGTCCGAGGAATACACTTAACCAAGTTTCTGTTTGACTCCTACGAATAGTAATTTCAAATGTTAATTTTCCCAAATTAGGAGATCTGAGGACCCGGCATAACTAAGGTTCTGTTTAACAAATGATAAGATATCAATTTTCACAAGGTTTGTGGTCCGAGGACTACACTTGATCAAGTTTCTGTTTGACTTTTACGAATAGTAATTTCAAATGTTAATTTTCCCAAAGTAGGAGGTCCGAGGACCCGGCATAACTAAGGTTCTGTTTAACAAATGACAAGATATCAATTTCCACAAGGTTTGTGGTCCGAGAAATACACTTAACCAAGTTTCTGTTTGACTCCTACGAATAGTAATTTCAAATGTTAATTTTCCCAAATTAGGAGATCCGAGGACCCGGCATAACTAAGGTTCTGTTTAACAAATGATAAGATATCAATTTCCACAAGGTTTGTGGTCCGAGGACTACACTTGACCAAGTTTCTGTTTGACTTTTACGAATAGTAATTTCAAATGTTAATTTTCCCAAAGTAGGAGGTCCGAGGACCCGGCATAACTAAGGTTCTGTTTAACAAATGACAAGATATCAATTTCCACAAGATTTGTGGTCCGAGGAATACACTTAACCAAGTTTCTGTTTGACTCCTACGAATAGTAATTTCAAATGTTAATTTTCCCAAATTAGGAGATCCGAGGACCCGGCATAACTAAGGTTCTGTTTAACAAATGATAAGATATCAATTTCCACAAGGTTTGTGGTCCGAGGACTACACTTGACCAAGTTTCTGTTTGACTTTTACGAATAGTAATTTCAAATGTTAATTTTTCCAAAGTAGGAGGTCCGAGGACCCGGCATAACTAAGGTTCTGTTTAACAAATGATAAGATATCAATTTCCACAAGGTTTGTGGTCCGAGGACTACACTTGACCAAGTTTCTGTTTGACTTTTACGAATAGTAATTTCAAATGTTAATTTTCTCAAAGTAGGAGGTCCGAGGACCCGGCATAACTAAGGTTCTGTTTAACAAATGATAAGATATCAATTTCCACAAGGTTTGTGGTCTGAGGACTACACTTAACCAAGTTTCTATTTGACTCCTACGAATAGTAATTTTAAATGTTAATTTTCCCAAAGTAGGAGGTCCGAGGACCCGGCATAACTAAGGTTCTGTTTAACAAATGATAAGATATCAATTTTCACAAGGTTTGTGGTCCGAGGACTACACTTAACCAAGTTTCTGTTTGACTTTTACGAATAGTAATTTCAAATGTTAATTTTCCCAAAGTAGGAGGTCCGAGGACCCGGCATAACTAAGGTTCTGTTTAACAAATGATAAGATATCAATTTCCACAAGGTTTGTGGTCCGAGGACTACACTTAACCAAGTTTCTGTTTGACTCCTATAAATAGTAATTTTAAATGTTAATTTTTCCAAAGTAGGAGGTTTGAGGACCCGGCATAACTAAGGTTCTGTTTAACAAATGATAAGATATCAATTTCCACAAGGTTTGTGGTCTGAGGACTACACTTAACCAAGTTTCTATTTGACTCCTACGAATAGTAATTTTAAATGTTAATTTTCCCAAAGTAGGAGGTCCGAGGACCCAGCATAACTAAGGTTCTGTTTAACAAATGATAAGATATCAATTTTCACAAGGTTTGTGGTCCGAGGACTACACTTAACCAAGTTTCTGTTTGACTCCTACGAATAGTAATTTTAAATTTTAATTTTCCCAAAGTAGGAGGTTCGAGGACCCGGCATAACTAAGGTTCTGTTTAACAAATGATAAGATATCAATTTCCACAAGGTTTGTGGTTCGAGGACTACACTTAACCAAGTTTCTGTTTGACTCCTACGAATAGTAATTTCAAATGTTAATTTTTCCAAAGTAGGAGATCCGAGGACCCGACATAACTAAGGTTCTGTTTAACAAATGATAAGATATCAATTTTCACAAGATTTGTGGTCCGAGGACTACATTTAACCAAGTTTCTGTTTGACTCCTACGAATAGTAATCGAACTGATAACAAACAAAAGCACATTTTATTAATAATAATACCTTCGAAGATTATTTACATTTCATGGGCGTGGTACAATTCTTTTATCTAGGTCGGCTAGCCGATATGACCATATGCCCGCTACTGAAACAATGCGATAGGGGCCTTCCCAGTTTGGTCCTAGCTTACCCCAAGCTGGGTTCTTGGAAGTCCCCACAACTTTTCTTAGTACAAGATCCTCAGGTGCGAGTGGCCTTAGCTTCACGTGGGCATCATATTCCCGTTTAAGCTTCTGTTGATAATAAGTCATTTGGACCATAGCCGCCTCGCGTCGTTCCTCAAGTAAATCAAGACCTTTCTCTAGGAGGCCATCATTATTCTCCGGGCTAAAAGAACTCGTCTTCAGGGTGGGAAAACCATATTCCAGAGGTATGACTGCCTCGGCTCCATAAGTCATAGAGAATGGCGTTTCTCCCGTAGACCTGCGCGGTGTAGTCCGATACGTCCACAGAACATGTGGGAGTTCTTCTACCCACCTGCCTTTCGCATCGTCCAACCTTTTCTTGAGCCCACTGACTATGACCTTGTTGATGGCCTCGGCTTGCCAATTTCCCTGAGGATAAGCTGGGGTGGAGTATCTATTTATGATGCCCATATCACCGCAATATTTCCTAAAAGCCTTACTATCGAATTGAACGCCATTGTCTGAGATAAGTGTGTGTGGTATACCAAATCTAGTGACGATATTTTTCAAGATAAACTTCTTGGAATCAACGTCTCTGATGTTTGCTAAGGGCTCGGCCTTAACCCATTTAGTGAAATAGTCTGTCCCCACGAGAAGCCATCTTTTGTTTCCTGCAGCCCTCGAAAATGGCCTCACTATGTCCAATCTCCATTGTGCAAAAGGCCAAGGACTAGAGAGAGGGTTGAGAGCCCCTCTAGGTTGATGAATATTAGGGGCAAACCTCTGGCATTGATCACACTTTCGAGCATAATCCTGAGCCTCCCTCTGCATATTGGGCCACCAATAACCTTGAGTCAGAGCTCTGTGGGCTAAGGACCTTCCCCTGGTGTGGCTCCCACAAATTCCTTCATGCAGTTCTTCCAGAAGTGCTTCCATTGATTCAGGGTGCACACACAACAAGTATGGTCCTGAGAAGGACCGTTTATACAGTTTCTGGTCCTCGGACAACCAGAAACGTGGCGCCTTTCGACGTATCTTATCTGCTTCAGATTTGTCCTCAGGAAGGATTTCATTATTTAGAAAAGATATAACTGGGTCAATCCAACTAGGTCCGGCCTTATCAGATGAATGCGAACTGCGCCGACAATGGTAAGAGTTGGCTCTAGCAAATCCTCCACAAGGATAATCCTGGGCAAACCCTGAGCCGAGGACGTTGCTAACGTAGCCAAAGAATCTGCATGGGTGTTTCCACTCCTATAAATGTGAGCTAAGACGAAGGAGTCAAATTCAGCTTGCTGACGCTTGACCTGGGCCAAATATTCCTGCATTCTGGGGTCTTTAGCCCCCATGGTCCCCATGACTTGGCCGACCACTAACTGAGAGTCCGAGAACACATGGATTTCCTTTCCACCCATCCTACGTACCATCTTCATGCCCACCAAGACTGCTTCATACTCGGCCTCATTATTAGTAACCGAGAACGCCAATCTCAAAGATTTTTCGAAGACAATCCCCTCAGGGGACATTAGGACAAGTCCAACACCAGACCCTCTCTGATTAGCTGCCCCATCCACATACACTTTCCAAGTCGGAGGTACTGCGGCTGTGATCACACCAACTGATTTTTCATCCATGCGCGCCTCTTTCAGAGTTTGTTCTAGCAATGATTCGGTAAACTCTGCCACCAAGTTAGCGAGGACCTGCCCCTTCACCGAGGTGCGAGGCCTGTATTTAACATCAAAGGCTCCTTAAATGGTTCCCCACTTTGCCACCCTACCAGAGTAATCGGCGCTGCGTAACACCGCCTCTAGAGGCAATTGGGTCAGAACCACCACAGTGTGAGACTGGAAATAATGAGGAAGCTTGCGCGTGGCATGAACTATGGCCAGAAGTGCTTTCTCCAAGAGTAGATAGCGCATCTTGGCCTCATTCAAAGACTTACTAACGTAGTAGACCAGTCTTTGCACCCCGCTTTCATTCCTTATAAGGACTAGGCTCACCGCGTGGACGGCCACTACCAGATAAGCAAACAAGACCTCGTCCGCCTCGGGGCGAGACAAAATGGGTGGCCGAGAAAGATATTGCTTAAGCTGTTGGAAAGCTAACTCGCAGTCCTCGGTCCATTGAAACCCTTTCCACTTATTCAACAATTGGAAGAAAGGACGGCATCGGTCAGCTGATCGAGAGATAAACCTATTCAATGCAGCAATCATTCAGGTCAATTTCTGGATCTCTTTTGGGTTCCAAGGCGGCTGCAAATCCTGAATAGCCTTAACCTGCGCTGGGTTCACCTATATGCCTCTGTGAGTAATCATATACCCCAGGAACTTTCCAGATCCCATGCCAAAAGAGCACTTTGGGGCGTTAAGGCGCAACTTGTACTTTCTTAGCACCTGAAAGGTGTCGGCTAGATCTTTGATGTGTGAAGGTATTGTTTTGCTCTTCACCACCATATCATCTACATATACCTCAATGGTCTTCCCTAGTTGCTATTCAAACATTCTGGTCATCATTCTTTGGTAGGTAGCCCCAGCATTCTTCAACCCAAATGGCATGACCTTATAGTGGTAGTTCCCTGTTGAAGTAATGAAAGCAGTCTTCTCCTGATCCTCCAATGCTAATGGAATCTGATGGTAACCCTGGAAGGCATCCAAAAAACTCATCCGAGGATGTCCGACAGTGGCATCCACCAATTGATCAATACGCGGCATTGGGAACGAATCCTTGGGGCAGGCCTTGTTCAAATCTGTGAAGTCCACACATACTCTCCACGTTCCATTCTTCTTTTTAACCACAATCGTATGCGCCAACCATTCGGGGTAGAAAACTTCTTTAATAGCTCCAGCCCTCTTGAGTTTAAGCACCTCTTCCTTCACAGCCTCGGAATGTTTTTTGGAAGAACGCCGAGGTGGCTGCCTTCTCGGAACAATGGCAGGGTCGACGTTTAAACGATGACAAATGAAGCTCGGATCTACGCCTGGAGCCTCATAAGGATCCCACGCAAAAACATCAATATTGTCTTTCAGAAATTCCAACAACTCCATCTTCTCCTGGTGTGGCAAACGTATGCTAAGTTGGAAGAACCTTTCTGGGTCATCCGCTATCAAAAACTTCTCTAACTCCTCACAAGCAGCCTCCTCTCCTGTCAGCGCTCCAAGTGCATCCGGAGCTGTTAATTACTATGACTCTTGGATGGGCAAAGCTGATGACTCGGCTTCTGTTTGATGAAGCACTGCGGCCGATATGCATTGCCTGGCCACCGATTGGCTGCCGAGGATTTCCTCAACATATTCCTCAGAGGGGAATTTAACCTTAACATGCAAGGTAGAGGAGACGGCTCCCAGAGCGTGCAGCCACGGCCTGGCGAGGATGGCTGTATATGGGGAGTACGCGTCGACCACAATGAAATCCACCTCAACCGTTTCTGAGCCGGATTGAACGGGCAAACGAATCTGTCCCTTCGGCACAACGGCTCTCCCTTCGAAACTTATGAGTGGCGAGTCATAAGGAGTAAGATCTTCCAGCTTCAACCTTAGCCCCTTAAATAAATCAGGATACATGATATCTGCACCACTGCCCTGATCAATCATCACTCTCTTCACATCATAACTCCCTATCCTGAGAGTGACCACAAGAGCATCGTCATGGGGTTGAATGGTACCAACCTTATCCTCCTCCGAAAATTTCAAGACGGGTAAAGTCACCTTCAACCTCTTCGGCCTGCAACCTGCCTCCTCAGCCTGAGAATGGGAAACCGCCATCACCCTAGTGGGACCTGAGCCAGTCCTGCCAGGTGCAGCGAAGATAACGTTAATTGTTCCCAATGCCGGCCGAGATGGATTACCCTTCTGATTGTTCGAGCCAGATTGGCTGCCCTGTCCACCAGGTTGACACAAGTGCTGCTTTAGTTTTCCTTCACTGACCAGCTGCTCCAAGTGGTTCCAAAGGGTCCGACAGTTCTCGGTAGTGTGGCCCACGTCCTGATGGTACTGACAAAAGAGGTTCTGATTCCTCTTCGCAGGGTCTCCTGCCATCTTACTAGGCCACCTGAAGAAGGGCTCCTTACGAACTTTCTCTAGTAATTGATGTACTGGTTCACGGAACACAGTGTTCACGGCCTGAGTTGCTGCCGAGCCGGATTGACCGATATAATCTCTCCTCGGTTTGTTGTTGTGGTATCTGTCCGACCTGAAATCCCTTCTCTCCTGTGGGATAACCTTCTCCTTACCCTTTCCTTGCTGTTGGTCTTCCTCCACTCTTTTGTACTCGTCAATACGGTCCATGAGGCGACGTACGCTGCGGACGGGCTTTTTGGTCAAAGACTTTCTCAAGTCGTGATCAGTAGGAAGACCTACCTTAAAGGTATTGAGCGCCACCTCATCGAAGTCACCATCTATTTCATTAAACATCTCCCAGTACCGGTCGGAATATGCTTTCAACGTCTCCCCTTCCCTCATGGTCATGGATAACAGCGAGTCTAATGGCCGAGGCACTCTACTACACGTAATAAACCGTGAAGCGAATGCTCTAGTAAGCTCCCCGAACGAACCTACAGACCCCGATTTAAGGCCGTTGAACCACCTCATAGCAACAGGTCCCAAGCTAGAAGGGAAAACTTTACACATCAGGGTCTCGTTGTGAGAGTGCACCGCCATCCTCTGGTTAAAGTGACTCACGTGCTCCACCGGATCAGTCCGGCCATTGTAGATGGTAAAGGTGGGTTGGGTAAACCTCCTAGGAAGCCTCCATTTCTCAATCCTCCGTGAAAACGGAGATTTGGAGAGTTGGTGCAACGCCTGACTCATAGCATCGTTCCCTAAGCCCCTAGAAGGAAGCTTCTTGCGTCTGCGAGCTGGCTGGTCGTCCTCCTCACCAGAGGACATTGCACTGGGGGGTGAGCATGACCTTGAGCTGTAGCTACCTCCCCGGACCTCCTCTGAGGAAAGATTAGATGAGGACAGTGAAGATCTATATTTGGCGCGGCGTAGCTTTCTCTTCAAACGCTTAATCTCCTTCTGCATGGCTTTAGCACCATCCTCGTAGGTGGTGCTACCCCCGCCATGAGTATGGCTAGCCCCGGGGTATTCTGTATGAACACTTTCCTCACGATCCCTTCGACGCTCAAGACGCTCGAAAAGATCCTCTAGTGGTGATCCCTGTGATTCTGCATGGTGAGAACCTAAGCTTGCCATAGTATCCCAGCTCCTTTCCAGACTAGATTTCCCACAGACGGCGCCAATTGTAAGTGCACAATTACACCTGGACCCAAAGACAATTACGGGCTTAGGCCCAATGAGCCTTAAACAATAAAATTTGTAGAGTGTGGGCTTGAAATCTAGGTTAGAGGTACTGAGAACTTGATAACAGGCTAAGAGTTACAAACACTTGTAAATAACAAATGGTAATTGCAAATAGACCTCCTCGGACGTAAGCCGAGGAATACTTCTGTATTATTTCTCTCTCTCTTAAAAGTTACAATCCTTAATTTCTTTCTTAGTTACCGACCGACCTCCTTTCTCTGGCGTTCATCCCCCTTAAATACTTCTTTTCCTGATACTTTATCCATGTGTTGCTCCAACCCCTTCCCCCTTAGATATTTCTTTTCTTAGTGCTTTTGAATGGTGACCAGAAGTTTCAGTTCTACTGTTCAGGGGTCACTTCCCCATTAATGCGGCCAGGGAGGTAGGTGCAGAGTCTTTAATGTGGAGGTGGCAGCCTTTTCTTTTGGTATTTTTTCTAACACCGGTGTACCTCGAAGGTTCAGGGTTTCCCCCTTTAACCATTAGTCTTTCCAGAGTTGTGCCTTGACCTTCATAATGAAGCTCTGAGTTCTCTTGGATCTGTCCGAGGAGAAGCTCGCCCTTGGCTGTATCCTCAGACCCTCGGCGTATGGGCCAATTCGCAGAGCTAACAAATTCTTAACTCAGGAGCAGGTCGGCCCTCCATGCTACAGTCCAAAGGCCCATATGCCCACTTGGGTCTTTTTACTCCCCACAGGTTGGGTTAGTGTCCAACCCATGAAACTTGTTTGACTTGTCTGACTCGTATAATTAAATGAGATTTTACCTATATACCTTTCAAACCCTACGTATATAAACTTATTAGTTGTAGTAGTTTATTTTCTGCCCTATATATTAAACATGAACACAATTTTATTTCCTAAAATTTATTAGTTGTATATTTTGCTTTTTAGATTTTTTTTTTGTTGATAAAATCTGATAAATAGATCGACACGATTGACCCGTTTAAAAAATTAATCGTGTTAAGGCTAAGGAATCTTGACCCGTTTACTAAACATGTAATTTTAGTGTTAACTCATATAGTCAAATACTCATTAGTTGACACGGCACAAACTCGACATATGAACACAAATTGCCACCCCTAATACTAGAAATACAAACTTTTTTACCAAAAAAAAAAAATTACAAATTGTTGACATGGTGAGTGATTATTGGTAAATGAAAACATGATGTTAGTGGTAAGCCTAGACTCATTATCGATCTTGTTATTCATTTACGTTTTTTTGGATTGTAATGGAGTAAAAGAAAAAGGAAAACAGTTGATTAAATTTTATATTTCACTCACATAATTAATTATGATTTTATAAAAATTGCATTCTTGCTCTAAGTGAACTCTTCTCTCTAAACATGACTTTCTTTCTCTACCCTCTCTATTTAACTACTCTTAGTCTACCAAATTGATTCATGAACAAGGTTTAGGTAAAGTACAAAGTTTAATCAATGGTTTCCACTTCTTCTATGCTCTTTTACTATCTAGATTATTGAAAGAAAGAAAAAAAATGGTGATGAACAGAGGCCTTAAATTAAAAAACTTTTGGGGCTATAATTAACAAAATTAAAACTTTTTTATTATTATTTTATATAGTTCTCCCTATATATTTTAATTAAAATTAATGCTACAAGGATTCCTTATAAAGCCTATGATATTTAAACCCTTTATTAAGTTTAATGCTAGATAGGGGTGGCAAAATTGGACACAACTCACAAACTCAATACAATATGACACGTAATTAGCAGGTTATGGGTTGAGATTTAATGAGTTAGTGTTATATCCGGGTTGACACGACTGGCCTTTTTAATAAGCGGGTTGAGTTAGTATTTAACCCATGAAACTTGTTTGATTTGTATGACCTGTTTAATTAAATGACATTTTACCAATATACCTTTCAAATCCTAGATATATAAACTTATAAGTTGCTGTGGTTTATTTTCTGCCCTATATATTAAACATGAACACAATTTTATTTCCTAAAATTTATTAGTTGTATATTTTGTTTTTTTAATAAAATCTAATAAACAGGTCGATACGATTAATCCGTTTAAGAAATGAGTCCTGTTAGGGTTGAGGAATCTTGACCTGTTTAATAAACACGTCAGGTTAGTGTTGACTCATATAGTCAGATACTCATAAGTTGACACGGCACAAACCCTATACATGAACACGAATTGCCACCCCTAATGCTAGAGATACAAAATCTTTTACAAAAAAATAAAAAAAATTTACAAATTGTTAACATGTGGGTGATTATTGGTAAATGAAAACGTGATGTTAGCTTAGATGAAGCCAGTAAGAAGTCAGCCACAACAACAATTTGTAAAAATGTTGTAAAATAATTTATGTCTGTAGCATTACTCCTCTATTAATATCTTACTTTATTATACTTTCTTCTTGTAAAACAAATAATTTTATATACAAACATGATCATAATAAATTCTTATTAATACAAACATAATTATAATAAATTTGTATTAATGACTATCATAAGTTTTTTTTTTTTTATAATAATTACTATCATAATTATTTCTTTCATATTGAAAAAGAAAACTAAAAAAAAAATCATAATTTGTTGATTTCTTTTTTGTGTCAAATAAAATTGTTTTCTTTAATATTATGTTTCGTTTGAGTGAAAAGGGTGGGGGGGAAGAAAACAAAAGTTTTCCTTCATTTAGTTGAGAGGAGAAAATAGAGGAGAAGAAGAATGGGTTGAATGTTTTTCTCGGGCCCACAAACTTCTATCCTTACAAATTGGAACAAAAAGTAGGCATAAAATGTGTATAATAAAATGCTTTTACTATTTTACCCTTTGAAACTCATTTGACCAAATCTATTATTGTTTTTTATTTATAATAAATGTAATATGAGCAATATAGTAAATCCAACTAAACCATTTTTTTTATCCTCTCATTATTCTTTCCAGCCAAACAAAGGAAATTCATATTTATTTTTTACCCTTCCACATTTACTTCCTCTTTACCAAACATACATGATGGAAAACTAAAATATTTTGTATTCTCTCACTTTTCTATCTTCTTACTTTTCCATCTTTCTAACCAAATAAATTTGTGTATGATTGCTAAAAATAGCATTAAAAGTGACTGGAAAATGGTTGAAAAGAAAACTTAACTAACCATTGTTATAGTTTGGTCAAAGGAGTATTTTCAAAATTTGAAATATTTCAATAATGTTACCAATAGTATGATTTATGTGTTGATTTGTTACAAAACTCACGGAGAAGAGTGTCATTTTTGTTAAGGTTTGGAGCGAAGTTAATTTTATTCCTAAAACTTTAAGATTATATTTTGTAATTTACTCCAAATATATATATATATATATATATATATATAATATAGTTTCCCCTCTTTACTAATTAAAAAAAACATTTGTTTTTACTAGAAGAAATCATGAGTTTTTATTTATTTATTAGTTTTATCATTTTACATTTTTTTATGTGTCCAATCACTACACCCAAGGTCTCGAAAGATGATTATTTCCCTTTATTTATTTATTTATCCTTTTGAAAAAAATTGCTATAAACTATTTGTTGAGTTATAAATGAATCTAACTGTGAGTAGATGGATGAAGCCTAGCCCAGACCGAATTCGGGTTGATACCCATATATATGTGGCCTAACCTATGTGTCATAAAAAATACAAACAACGTGGAGAATATAAATGAGAAATATGAACCATAGAAATGCAATAAAAATGATAAATATTCAAAAGTCCAATTTGGTCCTATTAGGCCTATTTTTTCTTCTTCTGTCCACTTTGGTTCTATTTGGTCTATGTTGGTCCTATTGGGTCCAATCGGTCCAAATTGTTCTTATTCAGTCCTATTCGGTTCACATTGGTTATATTAAATCCACTTTCATTCTATTTGTTCCATATTGGTCCTATTCGGTTCATTCTGTCCACTTCAATTGACATTGGTCCTATTTGGTCTACTATGCTCCTATTTGGTCATATGTTCACTTTGGTCCTAATCTATCCACTGGTTCTTATTCGGTCCCATTCGGTCTACCTCGTTCCCATTTTGACATATTTTGTCCATTTGCGTCCACTTCCATTTGGTCTATGTTGGTCCTATTGGGTCCAATCGGTCCACATTGGTCTTATTCTGTCCTATTCGGTTCACATTGGTTATATTCAATCCACTTTCATTCTAATTGTTCCATATTGGTCCTATTCGGTTCATTTTGTCCACTTCAATTGACATTGGTCCTATTTGGTCTACTATGCTCCTATTTGGTCATATGTTCACTTTGGTCCTAATCTATCCATTGGTTCTTATTTGGTCCCATTCGGTCTACCTCGCTCCCATTTTGACATATTTTGTCCATTTGCGCCCACTTCGATCCATTTTTATGCACTTACATAAATAAATAAAAAGCTATGTTTGGATTGCATGTTCTAAATCCAAATTTATTACAAAAATTATAGATCTCATTTTTGTGATATTCAAAATCTTAAGCATAAATTTATTGTTACTATATTTTTGTTGAGCCACACTAATATAACATTTCAGTTCACTTGTCTGGCTAAATTTAAGTGAAAGTCTTTCTAAGGCTTAAGGCTATTAATATACAAATATAATCTTTGGGTTTGTTTGAGATTTGCTTATTTTACTAAAATTGAAAACTTTTTGCTGAAAGTACCGTAGATAAAGGTAAAAGTTAGCTGAAATAGTATAGTGAGACTCATGAATGGTACCAAAAAGTGCAATAGGACCCATGAATAATACCAAAAATAAGCTGAATAGTAAAATAAGCTAACTTTTTAATTTTTGTCAAACACACACTTAGGGCAGTTACTCATTTGTTTTAATCTCATTACTTTTAAACGAATTGCATGCGGATGATTATACCTTCAAACAATATATATATATATATATATATATATATATATATATATATTTTTAATTAAATAAATTCTTCATTTTCTTAAAAGAGATTATTATGATAATCAAAACTTATAGCAAACTTATACTAAGTATGTATAATTCATTCTCTAAACTTTATTGTACATAATTTGTTCTCCCTACAAATTACAAAAATTTCAAATTGTAATTTCCATCACTTTATTTTTACAAATATATAATTTTATCATTTTTTTTATATTTTTTTATTGATATAATTCTTTTATGAAATGGTTATATTCTTCTAACTATTTTTATTATACATTATATTTTTCCAATTTCTTTGTTACTATTAAAATTTTTAAGGTTCAAAGATATATTCAAATTCTCATTCTCCTGAGGAGATTGTTGGAATTTGTAATGAATGCACCTAGTTGGCAACAATTTGAAGTGAAATGGTTATTGAAAGTGTAGGTGAAATGGTTATTGTTAGTGTAGGCAAAATGATTATTGCCTTTAAACACAATAGGCCAATTAGACACAATTGATTAATAATATTTGGTGGGGTAAAAGTACATAAGTTGGCTACAAAAGCACACAATTTGAATATTGCACTCACATAGGATTCACAATTAAACAAAGGTACATAATTTGGAAAACAATATTGGCTGGCCACAAAACAATATCATTAACCTTAACAACTATATCAATGCACCATGCATACACAAAACACCAACTTTAGTACATTACTGAGCTATCCAGTTGAGACTATATTGATTTGTAAGTTACGCATGTACCTAATAGGTTTTGAAACCACAACCTCAGTCTTCATCCCATTAAGTGTTAGTTGAGCTATTGGTTATTCGCAATCCCCATAGTTTAGGGTGGTTTTTTGCGATTAACCATTTGATTAAATTATAAATTTATACAACAATTTTAAACATAAAAAAATGTAACTCAAAGTAGATGAAATAAACTTAATATTATGCCATTGGAGATGTAAATGATGTCTACTTCTTTATTCTCATATTTTCTAAATTAAATTTCTAGGGTTACCTTGATCCGGAGTATTTCTTAACTCATAAACTAAAAGACAAGAGTGATGTCTATGGCCTTGGTGTTGTATTTCTTGAACTCCTGACTGAGAAGCAGCCAATCTCACATGGAAAAAACATTGTTAGAAACATCTCATTTGCAGATTTTTGTTTTAACGTCAATAAAACATTGAATTCCTTTTAAAATCTAATCTTCACTTTTGGCCTTAGTTGTGATAATTTCGGCATATAGACATAGTTCACATTATTTGATCCTTTCGATGCTTTGGCTTAGCTTTATGTAATTAAATGACATCTCATAGTTTATATCAAGAAGAAAAAGGGTTCTATCTAGTTAAGGTTAATGTTGACTGTTGCGTGTAAATCTAGTATGATCTTTTCAATCATTAATGGGCGAATGGGATCTTATCCTCCTGAATTTGTGGTGAAATTTTTAAATTTGGCTCTTAAGTGTTGTAAAGATGAGACAGATGCTAGAACTTTAATGGTAGTGGTGGATCGAGAACTTGAAAGTATATGGCATATGTTGCCTAATTCGGACATTAGATCAACAAGTACTATGGCCACTAATGCTGAAAAAGTTGCGACTCCACCATTGTTATCCTCTATGGCGAAAGATCCTTATGTGTCCTCAGGGATATTTAGCATTGAACTTGTTAGTGGGGTCATTCAATCCATCACGGCTAGATAGAAAACATTTCTCAAATAAGTTGTATTAGAACCTAAGATGCTATGATCTTGAAATTTTGAACTGAGTAATGGTATTTGCGATTATCTTGGTTGTTGATGTTGTGTAAAGTATCACTCTTCGACCTTCATTATATATATATATATATGTGTGTGTGTGTGTGTGTGTGTATGTGGAGAGGGTTAAAGTTTAGTTACAAAATTAGTTGTAGCTTAAGACTACAACATTTTTCAATAAAATAAACATTATTATATATTTTAAAAATATAACCGTTGAATAATGTGTTCTTTACGCTTTTAATACAAATGCCAAATTTTGTATCAATCAGATATATTATTTATTATACAATTTACAAGTTTATATTTTATGTATAATTTTATATTACAAAACCTTGTAATTTAAACAACTTGTTGATGAGAAAGCTATTGATCTTTAATTTTTTTTAGAAATTTTGCAAATATAGAGGATATAAAAAGTAGATGTGATCCAATGATTGATTTGTTAAAATTCACCTCCAATATAAAACAAATATTGAGTAAGGTTGTAGTCTTGCTACAACTGATTTTGTAGCTAAATTTTGTCCTGTATATATTGTGAACTAATTCGTTAAGAGCAGTAGATGGTGTAACTTTACATATCACATGTTCATTTCCCCAAGTTAGGAGTGATTTGTGCTAGATACCTGATACTAGAATTATAAAAACATAAGGACTAGAAAAGTTTATAAAACAATGATTAACATTTGTATTAGTTGCAGTTAAGGAATTGCTGGATGCTAACTATTAAGAGCAGTTTGGACTAAAGTTGTATGCTACAATACAATATTAGACGATGAATATTTACATGTTTAACAATTGTATGATTTGAGCATTTCTTGATTTTATTTCTATCATTGATATGAATAATGTTGCATATTTCATTCTCATAGAAACATTTTTTATACTATAATTTTTTATACACTATTTTGTACACAATTTTTAAAAAATATATATACTAATTTTGTACAATAAGCGTACTTGAATTTTCAGAGTATGTATACAATTTTGTAGATTCAACGTACATAATTTTTTGAAAGTGTACACAATTGTTCATTTAATGCACAAATGTTTTCAAAAATTCTACACAATTCTTTACATTTAACGTACTAATTGTTTAAAAAAATGCACACAATTTTGAACAATTAACATACACTAGTTTACAAAGAAGGTATACAATTCTGTTCATTCAACAAACACGATTTTAAAAAATATATATACACAATATATACAATTTTGTACAATCTACATACAATAGAATTTTCCTAGGGGTCTAACACATTTCTTACCATAATAAAAGAAAATTCCTACATCTTTTGTTTTCTAGAAGTTATAATGGACAAAGTAGTTTTATCATGGTCATATTAAGATGGTAGCTGTGATGGTGAAGGTGAGCACAAGCCAGCAATGCAAGTACACCTTTTAGTCAACATCTCAAATGCTACTAATAGTTCAAACACCTTTAAGTTTCAGGGATGAGAAAACAAAATCAACTAATGATGCTTTCCTTCATCGCCCAAAACCAGACCAAGAAAAATTGAGCTGACTGAGTTTTTTAAGTCATAGATATCCAATATAGGGAGACTACAAAGCATAATGGATGAAAGTAATCTTACCCCTTAAAAGTCAAGTTTACCAAAAATAATAGTTTACCAAAAATAATGCAAATTTCTTAGACGTAAGATCTTTTAGACCATTGAACTTCAAAATTCTAACCCATTGGGATTATTTCTGCGTTGTAAATTAAAATATTTGAAGCTCCAATCTTTAAGATTATATTCACAAGTACTGCAACAGATTTTAGCATCAACATTGACATCTACGCGGCTTCGACAAATTAGAAATAATGTAAACCAAATGAGAACCAGAAAACTAAAGAGTATGTTATTTTCATAATAATATAAGTAAATAGACCTTCTAGTTAGCATGTCCCAAAATTGCGCTTAGGAATTACAACAGAGAACATGCGTAAAGGAATTATATATAACATAAGCAAATTGAAAATGACATGGAAAATTGCGCATATTTAAGCTTTAAAACAAACAATAGGAACAATCACGTAGCCTTGAAAGAAAAAAAAATTGTAGATTTTAGTGAGTTATTAGCATGTAAGTTTCCTTAGCAATCACCTATTCTAGATAAACGAATCTTATTGTTTATTATAACAAAATATATACACATTAATAATTATGCCAAATTAACATCTAATTTCCTGTTTCTATCGAAATGAAATTGTTATTTAACTGGAAAAAATGGGATAACTTTCAAAAAAATGATCTGTTTAAATAATGCATAAAGTTAAGAAATTGCAGAGAAATTTAATATTGATTGTTGTATTTGCACTGTGCATATTATTTAAAGCTGCCTCTACTCAACCCTCACTATCACGGATCAGAACCCCAATTCCAGCAGCTTTGGATGTGTCAAGAATTGCCCCATCCACATAACTACCCACAGCTTAATTTGAGAAAGAATATTGTTGTTTTAGAGTATAGGAATTTGCAAGCTACAACGAAAAAAGTAAAAGCAATCCAGGAATATGAAATCTTCAAGAACACATTTATATTGATTTATAACTTTGAAAAACTATAAAAGCCACCTTCCAAGCCAATGCTACAATGTGAAAGCAATTGTGTAATGCACTCGTCTTGCATCAACAAAACAAATACTTTTACTATCATCCCTGTTATTTCAAGAATGATGGATTTTATAGAAAACCTTAAAAAAAAGTGTTTTGTTTAGTGAAAAAAAGAAAATTAAAAGAAGGAAAAATAGAACAACACAATTAGCACTAATTCTAGGTACATTTTCATCACATAAAATGCATTTCCTTTCTTTGGAATACAATTTGACTAAACCAAATCATATTTCAAATGAAAACTTTTCACACGTTTCATTATGCTAAAATATATACAGTTATCAATAAAAAAAAATTATTTGGTCAAATATAAAATATATAATTATCATCCATTCCAGTAGCATCTTGAATTAGAGCCCTTTAAACTAATAAAATTTAAGTCTCTACCTTAAACTAATAAAATTTGGGCTCCCTTTTGAGCTACCAATTCAAAATGACAAACCCTCCTATTACAAGGCATTGAGCTAGATCTTCCATGGATGCATCCATGATATGAGAAAGGGACTTCATTAACATGATAATAAGTTCCATACCAACAAATACATAAATGTATAAATAAATATAAATAAATAAAAAAGAAAGAAAGAAAGAAAACTCCTTGTAGAAAGATCTAGATGCATAGTAGTTAGCTTAACCCCAATTTAGTACCGAGGGTGACAACATCAGTATTGTTAACATGTTGAACAATTGTAAGAGCAAGAGTTAGCTACATTCAAAATGAAATGGGTTCAGTTCTGTGAATTGATAGTGGTGAAATGAACAAATTCACCCTAGATATTTGAAAATTAAAATAATTAATATGACAAACATAAATTTATATCCGTCTATCTACTAAACAGGATGTATTGAACTCATAATTCATTAAATACTTTTTATGAAGGTAAACTAAGTATTGTAAGTAAATTTCTCCAACTAATGACAAGAGAAATATAGTATCTGTGATAGATAGACTGTATCCATTTAGCCTTGAATAATGTCTGCAGTTCTTTGATTCGGTAATATAGGTAGTCTGGGTGCAGATGATTAATCATTGAACATAAGGAAATTCAGATGAGTGTAGCAACTTGCATTGGTGAACCATTGAAGGGATATCTAGTTGATGTTCTTTTAGGCCTTCAGCAAAGTGGTAGCTTTGAGTTCCCATCACAACTGACAACATCAAGCCAATATTGAATTTCCTCTTGCTCAACTATTATACCATTTTGATTGGGAGCTTCCAGGCGAATGACACCAGAAGACTAGATATGACTGCAGATTTTGGTTAGGTTGTCCAAATGAAAAACAACTTGAATTTGGTTGCTAGGTCTTATAATCCTTCATTCAACGACTAAATATAATAGAAGATCTTAGAATAATGGAGATTCAAAATCAGAAAATCCTTTCACATGGTCCTGAAATTTTGCTTGAATATGTCAATCAATGTACTAATAGTGTTAGATTACTTCATGAAGTATTTTCATGAATTATCATATTTTAATCACTGGAAATCCACTTGTCTTTCATCTGTTTCATGTAATCAAGCATTGTAAAATTGAAATCTAACAGCTGTACCAGTTTTATAGTACGATATCTTCATATGCTTGGTAATTCACAAAGACAATCTTAGTTGTAGTCCCCAAAAAGAAATCTAACATTTCGGTCACGCCACAAAGTTTCATTTTGATTTATTCAATCAGATGCTTTATGGAAACTTACTATTCACTCAACATCAGATCAAGTTTGTGTAGTCCTACTTATTTAGAACTCCTTTCTTAGTGGACAAAATGAGCAAATTATCTCCGTAAGTGAAACTAAGTTTATACCACAAGCAACCTAGCAAAAGAGAATTGATCCCATTAGTTCCTCCAAATACTGCCAAGGAACATAGGAAATTCAAGAATATTAGAGAAGTACTTCAACTTTCAGGAAATTTACGTCCATTAAGATGAATGTTCTCACAGATGCTTTAAAAAGTAAATAGTTCAGTCCGTTTCATGAAATTTTAGACACTTCCAAGAGAAGAAAATTATATTCATCACCTTCAGCATAGATGTGTACTTAAGCTGTCTAGATAGATGATGAAGTATGGTAGATAATAATGAAAACCGCAAAAACATGATGGATTTTATACCTCTGACAAGGATGACTAGCAGCAACAACACACATCATAAATACAGCTTGGATGAGCCATCGAGAATCATGAAATAAATGAGTTTGAGAATATGCATGAATTTGAAATTCCAATAACAGGATTTAACAAGTTTTAAACATCCCAGGTATTTTTTTATGCTCCACATCGTGGAAAAGAAATAGATCGATAAGAAAGAAAAAGACTACTAATATGCAACGTATTTATATATGAACAAGCATTGGGAAGTAATCTAATCTTCTACCAGGATTTGAATACCCTTCAATAGTGGTGATGAAACTTGTTATCTAATGCTTGTTCTCTAAGGGAAACAAATCAATCAACTCCTGATGTTGTCTTCTTTGCCTCAACATCATGATGAGAGATGACAATAAACAAAGATTTTGTGTGATGATGCCAAAAAAATCACCAGTAAGCTACAAGCACTCCCAAATCGAAACAACACCTACAAAACGAAAAGAGAAGACCTAACAGAGAGCACCGGTGTGGTGCCGGCCAAAAACCATCCGAAGGTCAAGTTAGAGTTTTTCACAACCCTAAAGTGCCAGAGTCGAGTTAATAATGCGTACCTTGATTTACGAGGATTTTGGGGTATTTATATTGGTGTAGGGTTATCATCCATGCCTTGGCCAGGAAACCCTTTCCTTTTAGGATAACACCTTTTCGATTCTGCATACCTTATAGAGTTCTTTACCTTATAGGATTCTTTTGACTATGGTGAAACGTGTAACGCAAGAACTCTCTTTATTTACGTTTGTGTGGAGATCAAGCAAAGCCATATTAGACTTATCGCGAGATGCAAGTTGATTCCGGTTAGGAATCCTTAAAGCCTAATCAATACAAACGGAGGCCAAATGTTACAACCGTCCACTACATGTCCTTGTAACATTGACCCGTCGACCATCCACACGTCAATACCGTACCGTCATGCTTCACTAAGAGAGATCCGTCTCTTATTTTATCCTCTTTAGTTGCCCCCTTACTTCTTGAGTCCATCGCTACGAACTAGACGGACTCATGAAGTGGCAGTCTTCCTTTCTCATGGCAACCTATCGAGACAGACAGGCTAGGATTATTTATGACAAAGGACATGCGGCCTTCATCTATTAGCTGTTCACTCTAATCGAGGCGTCCCTTCGTATTCTGTGCCCTTTGCTCTATAAAAGCTTGCCTTTTCTTTCTTCATTCTCACCTTCTTGTAGAAATTTTGCAATCGGAGCGCCACCGTCGTTTAGTTTGCGCACTTGTACCGTCCTGCTAATCTCTCCGTTATCTCATACTGCTTGATTTCAATCCGGTATGTACTTCACTAAATTTTTTCTTTTTTAACGCACTTTCTGTAGATCCGTCAGTGTTTTAGGTTTTACCATCATATGTAGGTAATGTCTAGTGCATCGAGTAATCATTCGTTTGTCCGCGACAGGGCGGGCTACGATGAAGGATTCCCGTCAGGTCAAAAAGACCCTAACACTTCAAGTGAAGAAAGGAATCCGTCCGCTACTTCTCCTTCCTTAGATGACAAAGGTTTGGAGTTAGATAGCTCAGAGGAGGCTTCAAGTGATGGCCTAGACGGTGTCGATCCCCCTATTCAATCTGTAATTGGTCTTGACGGCCTTAGGGAGTTCGTAATGCTACCCTTGTGGACGGTCAATGATTTTAGGTCTACGGTCAAAGAATCTCATTTCAAAACTATTAGGGCTAAGTACTAAATTCCTGACAACATCCGTCTCCGTCTTCCCCATAAATCCAAGAAATGTTACTATAAGGGTGTTGAAGGTGTTGGGATTTATGAGCAAATGCTAAAGGCAGGGCTCAGATTTCCTCTAAGCTCTCTCCACCGTCGACTCCTTCAGTATCTTGGTTTATCCATCACACAAATCTCCCCAAACGCTTGGAGGGTTTTCATAGGCATGGAGGTCTTGTATGGGGCCATGTCAGACGGTGCACGAAGGCTGACGGTGGAAGAATTTTTTCACTGTTACCGTCCCACTGAGATCATAAAGTCAAAGGGTATGTATAGTTTCGTAGCTAGGAGCCCGTTGTTGAGGCTCGTGCGTGATACACCCGACTCTAATAGGGACTGGAAGGGTAGGTATTTTTTCATGGAAGGGGACGAATGGATGTGTCGTCCAGGGGATAACAAATATATGCTCGTTGACACAACATGGGGCATAATGCCTCCGTCGGGTATGCACTTGCTTTAGTTCTCGTGTGTGTTCAAACCTTTTATTTTTTGTAAGTCACTCTAAACGTCTTCTTTTGCAACTCGAGACCGTCCACAAGTTACATTAGAGCAGTGGAGCTTCTTGGAGAGGATTTTTAATAAGACCAAGCTCGAAGAGAGGACGTGGGCAAAATTAGTCACACTCGACACACTCCACTGGTATTGTGAAGGCTCCAAACCAAACTCAGCCGCCCGTCGTTACGATAATAGAGTTCGCAAACGTAAGCCCGTCATTAAACGCTTTCAGTTTCGTTTACTCATTCTTTTCTAATGCTCCACATCCGTCTTTTCTTTGCAGAAATGGACGTTGCCAAAAGAAGAGCCTTCATCAAGCAGCAAGCAGCTAAGAAGAAACAAGAGGCCGGTTAACAGATTAAGGGGACAAATACATCTGTTCAGTCCAAACGGAAGCAACCGGAGAAAATGGACAGTCAACAAAAGAAGCAAAAAACAACCCCTGAGCCCGTCGTAGCGCTGGAAGCCGAGACCAAAAGAACGGTCACTCCCATAAGGCATGGAAAAGGTAAAGGTTTGATGAAAGGTCCAGCTCCTACTGGTGAGAAACCACCCGTCCTCCTACGAGAAGAATTAGAATATGCCTTAGAAAAACTCTCGTCTATTATGACTGTTGATGATTATGAAGACCTTGGTAACCACGCTACAGAGGCGATGGGAGAGACGGGACTTTTTACCATTGCTCAGGTATTTTAAACCCATCCTCAGCCTTGAACCCATCCTTCCTTATCCGTCATTTATATCATATTCATTTTGACTTTGTTTTCAGGCCATGTTGATGATGAAGGGGCTGATGGGTTGTTGTTTGAATCATGAGACGACTTTAGACCGTCTCAGGAAGAAGAATAAGCTGATGGAGGACGAGCTTCATGATCTGAGGGCCTGGAAGATCAATATGGAGAGAAAACTCACCTGTTCAGAGTAGGTTAGAGGAGAGCTAGAGAGGCAAACGGAGCAGCTGACACAAATCCTGAAGGACAAAGAAAAGGAGGTGACGGACGCCAAGAATCATCTCCGCGATGCCAAAGAAGAGGCAATACGGGAGTATCGTGACTCCAACCTTCTTTTAGCAGAGCTTGGGAGCTCCTTTGCTGACGGATTTGATGATGCCCTCCATCAGGTTAAGGCCTCATATCCAGATCTAGACGTGTCCCATGTCTCTATAGACGCCCAAGGGCAGACACTAGCTCACTCCGTCCATTCAGAGAGTACTGAAGATTTTTTTGCTGTTAATGCTCAAGATCAACCAGACGAAGGCCAGACTCTTGCTCAAGATCAACCAGACGAAGGCCAGACTCTTGCTCAAGATCAACCAGACGATAATCAGAAACTTGAAAGCACTCCCCCTCAGCAGTAGTTTTTTTTTTTTTTTTAAATGTCAAGGACAGCTTTAACCATCGTGATTTGTTTGTGGACAATTCCTCTTGTAGGATTTAATTATCTTATTTGCTTGTTTTTCTCCGTCGTGCATTTTTTAATTTATGGTTCGTGCACTACGTGGACTTGACACATTTTCATCCTTTTTGGATGATCCGTCCACTGTGTGGACTTTGTATATTTTTCATCCTTCTTGGATGATCCACCCACTATATGGACTTTATTTTTCATCATTTTTGGATGATCCGTCCACTATGTGGACTTAACACATTTTCATCCTTTTTGGATGATCTGTTCACTATGTGGACTTAATTTTTTATCCTTTTGGATGATCCGTCCACTGTGTGGACTTTGTTTCCCATCCTTTTTGGATGATCCACCACTGTGTGGACTTTGTTTTTCATCCTTTTTGGATGATCCGTCCACTATGTGGACTTTGTTTTTCATCCTTTTGGATGATCCGTCCACTATGTGGACTTAACATATTTTCATCCTTTTTGGATGATCCGTTCACTATGTGGACTTTGTTTTCCATCCTTTTTGGATGATCCGTCCACTGTGTGGACTTTGTTTTTCATCCTTTTGGATGATCCGTCTACTATGTGGACTTAACACATTTTCATCCTTTTTGGACGATTCGTCCATTGTGTGGAGTTGGTAATTTTGAGCAAAACATATTCCATAAACTCCTTATTATAATGGATTACTAGAATATTGTTCATAAAAATGAAAAACGCCATTTGGCTCTAAAAGTGCTGGTAGGAAATAAATACTAAAAGATAAACTGGAGATGAGGTAAATGATGTTGTTGTCTCTGTCCTTCGCCTATTGGTAGTATTTCTTCAGGTGCTCCGTGTTCCATGGGTGACTCAGTTTTTTTCCGTCTAGTGTCTCTAAGTAGTACGTTCCCTTCCTATGCCATGAAATGATCCTGTATGGTCCTTCCCAGTTAGGACCCAGTTTCCCTTGGGAGGCATCCTTTGTAGTGCCGAGTACTTTTCTTAAGACCAGATCTCTCACCTGGAAATCCCTATGCCTAACCTTGGAGTTGTAATGTTTTGCCATCAGGTCTTGGTATTGCGCTAATCTCTGTGCAGCTGTGGCCCTGACTTCGTCCACAAGGTCAAGCTGTAAGCGTAATGCTTCGTCATTCTTGCTCTTGTCGTAGTTCTCCACACAGTAGCTTGTTAACCCTACTTCTGCCGGTATGAAAGCCTCACTACCATACGGCAATCGAAACGGTGTTTCCCTTGTCGGTGTTCTCGTCGTTGTCTTGTACGCCCATAAAATACTTGGTAATTCGTCCGGCCATATGCCCTTTGCCCCCTCGAGCTGGGTCTTGATAATCTTAAGCAAGGACCGGTTTGTGACTTCAACCTGTCCGTTGGCCTGCGGGCGGGCGGGCGACGAGTAGTGATTCTTGATCCCAAGCGGGGAACAAAAGTCTCTAAATGTGTCGTTGTCGAATTGTTTCCTGTTGTCCGAAACCATCACCCTTAGAATTCCATATCTGTAAATAATACTTTTCCATACAAAACTACGGATATTCTTCTCCGTGATAGTGACAAGAGCCTCTGCTTCCACCCATTTGGTGAAGTAGTCAATACCTACCACTAAGAACTTTAGCTGCCTCACTGCTGTCGGGAACGGACCCATGATGTCTAACCCCCATTGTGCAAACGGCCATGGGGCCGTCATAGGGGTAAGTTCTTCCGTTGGTTGTCTTATGAAATTGCCAAATCGTTGGCACTTGTCACAAGCTCTAACATATGTGTGGGCATCCTTTTGCATTGTTGGCCAGTAGTATCCTGCTTGAAGTAGCTTGTGTACTAAGGACCTTGATCCAAAATGGTTTCCACAAACTCCTTCATGGACCTCCCTCATCACGTAGTCCGCTTCTTCGCGGCCGAGGCATCTTAAATATGGTCGGGAGAATCTTCTTTTGTATAGGACGTCTTTAATCAAAACGAACCGGGCAGCTTTAACCTTCAACTTCCTTGCGTCCTCTTTGTTATCGGGTAGCTTGCCTTCCTTGAGATACGCCACTATTGGAGTCGTCCAACAACACTCATTGCTTACCTCCTGCATGCTAATGTCATCTAATAATGAGGAGGGCTGGATGCAGGATAATACCTGTTTAGGGGTGATCATGGGTTCGGCCGAAGCTGCTTTTGCGAGTTGGTTGACTTCTTGGTTCTCCTCCCTTAGGATTTGAACCATATTGACTTAGAGGTTATTCGTTCGACCCTTCACTTTCTCAAGATACCTTCTCATCCTTTCATTCTTGTAGTCATAGCTCCCATTAACCTGACTGGTCACGATTTGTGAATCGGAGTAGACGACCACACTCTTAGCTCCTGCCGCTATCACAAGGTCCAGTCTCGCTACCAAGGCCTCATATTCCACCTCGTTGTTGGTAGTAGCGAAGTCCAGACGGATCATGCATTCGATCTTGTCTCCTTCCGGGGTGTGGAGTACAACTCCAACACCTCCAGCATGTTTATTGGAAGATTCGTCTGTATGGACTCTCCATATGGGCGTCTCTTCTGCCCCCTGATCTTTTGTGATAATGAATTCAGCAATGAAGTCTGCAAATATCTGTCATTTCACGGTTGCCCGTGGTTGATATCGGATTTTGAATTCACTCAGCTCGATTGCCCATAGCGCCATCCGTCCAACAGCTTCGGGACTACTCATTGCTCTTCGTAAGGGTTTATCTGTCAGGACATTTATGGTATGCGCTTGAAAGTATGGTTTGAGTTTCTGAGCTGCGGTTACTAGAGCAAATGCAAGTTTTTCCATCTGAGGGTACTTCTCTTCTGCTTCTCTCAATGCTCGGCTTATAAAGTACACGGGCTTTTGTACCTTTCCTTCTTCTCTAATGAGAGCTGCACTGACTGCGGCTGAGGAGACGGCAAGGTACAGGAACAATTCTTCCCCCGACATAGATGGGCTGAGTAACGGCGGAGCAGAGAGATACACCTTTAACTCTTCAAATACCTTTTGGCACTCGTCTGTCCATTCAAATGATCTCTTTAGTGTGTGGAAGAATGGGAGGCATTTGTCCGTCGCGCTTGATACAAATCTATTCAAGGCTGCGATCTTGTCGGTTAAGCTTTGTACTTCCTTTACCGTCCTTGGAGGAGATAGTTCCATGATCACCTTTACCTTCTCTGGGTTGACTTCAATGCCCCTTTGGGATACCATAAATCCCAAGAATTTTCCCGCGGTTACTCCGAATGCGCATTTGCTTGGATTTAGCTTCATTTTATATGACCGAAGAGTATCGAAAGTCTCCTGGAGGTCCCTCAGGTGTTCGGACTCCCGTATGCTTTTTACCAACATATCGTCTACATAAACCTGCATGTTTCTGCCAATTTAGTGCGTGAATATCTTGTTCATCAATCTCTGATATATGGCTCCTGCATTTTTAAGCCCGAAAGGCATCACTTTGTAGCAAAAAAGCCCCTGACTTGTGACGAACGAGGTTTTCTCCTGATCAACCTTGTCCAATTTAATTTGGTTATAGCCGGAGAAGGCATCCATGAAGCTCAAGAGTTCATGTCTTACGATAGAGTCTACTAGGGTGTCAATACGTGGGAGTAGGTAACTATCCTTAGGGCAGGCCCTATTCAGATCTGTGAAGTCAACACACATTCTCCACTTCCCATTTGCCTTCTTGACCATTACTACATTTGCCAACCAATCAGGGTAGTACACCTCGCGTATGAAGTCCGCTTCTTGTAGCTTCCGTACTTCTTCTACTATGGCTCGATCGCGTTCAAGGGCGAACACTCGTTTCTTTTGTCTGACAAGGGAGAAAGATGGTGACACGTTCAACCTGTGAACTAATGCCGACGGGTCTATCCCCGGCATGTCCTCGTGACTCCATGCAAAAATATCTTGGTTTTCTTTGAGGAATAATGTGAGCGCTTGTCAGACTGTTTGGCTGGCCAAGGTTCTGATTCTTGTGGTCCGTTCGGGCCTAGAATCATCCAGGTGTACTTCTTCTAACTCTTCCACCGGTTCTGCCATCGTTCGCTGTTCCTCAACACTCATTGCTTGTAGGTGGTCATCCCTTTCCATCATGGCGATGTAGCATTCTCGTGCAGCCACCTGATTTTCGTGCAGCTCTCCGACTCCGTATTCAGTGAGGAATTTGACCATTAGATGGTAGGTCGAGGTGACAGCCTTCCATGCATTGAGAGTGGGCCGTCCAAGGATGGCGTTATAAGCAGAAGAGCAGTCGATCACAAGGAAAGCAACATCCTTGGTTAGTTGTTGTGGGTAATCCCCGACTGTCACAGACAATGTGACGATTCCTAAAGGATAGACCCTTGTCCCTCCGAAGCCAACAAGGGGTGCATTTATTGGGACAAGTCGTTCTCTACCAATCCCCATCTGCTGGAACGTGGGGTAGTAGAGGATATCCGCTGAGCTTCTGTTGTCCACCAAAACTCGAAGTATGTTGTAGTCCCCTGTCTGTATGCTGACGACGAGCGCGTCGTCATGTGGGTGGTGAAGGCGTCGCGCATCTTCTTCCGAAAACCCGATGCTGGGGTTATCTCGTCGCGTTACTTTCAGTGAGGAACCTGTCGACTGGACGCTTTGAACCACCCGCAAATAGGTCTTTCTGGCCTTTTTGGACGACCCTGTAGAAGTAGTGCCTTCTACAATCATCCGTATGTCTCCTACAGGTGGTCTGGGATGCTCGTTCTCCCGTTGGGGATTTTGTTTTTGGTGTTGATCCATTCTCTCCATTCTCACAAACCTTTGCAACCTTCCTTGCCTAATGAGGGCTTCAATTTGCTGTTTTAAGTCATAACAGTCCGCCGTATTATGGCCATGATCGCCATGAAAACGGCAGTATCTGTCTTTTGGCCTCTTATTCGGATCTCCCTTCAGCTTGCCAGGAAACGTCAGGGTTCCTTTATCTTTGATCTACATTAACACTTGGTCGATTGGGGCTGTGAAAGGGGTGAAGTTCGTGAATCTTCCCACGGGCGGTTTGGGTCGTCGATCTTCCCGTCGCTCTCCGGTTCTAGCCATCTTTCGTCCCTTGTCCGGTCATGTATCTTCCTGCCTTTCCCTTTTTCTAGGTTTTTCCTCTCGGGCCAGCAAGGCATCCTCTGCGTTCATGTACTTCGTTGCCCTGTAAAACACTTCGGACATAGTCTTTGGGTCATTTTTATACAGAGAAAACAGGAACTTACCCTTCCGCAATCCGTTTGTGAATGCTGCTACAAGTATCTTGTCATCTACCTCGTCTATTGAGAGGGCTTCCTTATTAAAGCGGGCTATGTATGATCTTAAAGTCTCGTCTTCTCGTTGCCTAATGTTCATCAGACACGCGGTAGACTTCTTATGACAGTGACTCCCGATAAAGTGTGATACGAAATGTGCGCCTAATTCCTTAAAAGTGTCGATGGAATTAGGCATCAGTCTACTGTACCAGTCCCTCGCAGGTCCTTTCAAGGTGGTGGGAAAAGCCCTACACATGATTTCATCCGGTACACCCTGAAGATGCATTAGGGTCTTGAAAGATTCCAAGTGATCTAATGGGTCCTTGGATCCGTCGTAGTTCTCCACCTGAGGCATGCGAAATTTTGGGGGAAGGGGGCACGAACTTACGAGCGCTGTGAAAGGCGAATCTGTTCTATGGACTAGGTCATCCAGGTTGCTGGAGATTCGACCTCTGAGGGCGTTCATCATCACATCCATCTGTTCCCTTATCTCCTGCATCTCAGCTGCTATGTGAGTTGGTAAGGTGTCTGAGATGGATGGCCGGTTAGTGTCCTGCCGCTCCGGTCTACTCGGAGCGTTGCTACCCTCAGGCCCTTCCGCGTTCCTCCCATCCGCGCTAGCACCTTCCTAGTCTTCCTCTGGTGCGCTTGGGTGCGCATTACTTTATTGCAGTTGCTTTTCTAGATCATGATTTTGCTTGGTTAGGCGCTCAACCGCTGCCCCAAGCATTTGGACTTGCCTTTCTAGAGCTGTGGTGTTCGGTTCGTCGCCTTGATTATTGGTTGTTGCCATTTGGCCTTAAAAATGCTGGTGCTACTTACAAACGCGCCGCCACCACTTTGTTGCATGATTTGATCCATAAAGAAGTAGAAGTTTATGTTAATGACATGATAATGAAGTCCAAAGACCTTGAAGGGCATATGCCGACTTTGAGGAAGTTCTTTGAAAGAATCTGGTTCTACATGTTACGATTGAATTCCAAGAAATGCACTTTCGGAGTCACATCCGGAAAAATGTTAAGGTTTATGGTAAGCCAAAGAGGAATAGAAGTTGATCTGACAAAATCAAGGCAATTGTAAAAATGAAGCCTCTAAGAATTAAGAAGGAGATCCAAGGATTTTTAGGGAGGACACAGTACATCAGCAGGTTCATAGCTCAACTCACCATAACATGTGAACTAATCTTCAAACTGCTTAAGAAGGAAGTCCCTACAGTGTGGAATGAACAATTTCAAGAAGCCTTTGAGAAGATCAAGAATTATTTGATGAAACCGCCACTACTTGTCCCACCAGTACTAGAAAAGCCATTGTTGTTGTATCTCACCTCTACAGATACAGCAATGGGGGCTCTACTTGCTCAATACCTAGAAGAGACTAAGAAGGAGAATGCAATTTACTACATCAGCAAGAAGATGTTGCCATATAAAGAAAAGTATTCACCTTTAGAGAAGACATGTGTAGCACTTGTTTGGGCAACCTGCAAACTCCAACATTATATGCTTGCTTACAAGGTTTTGTTGATTACAAGAATGGATCCTTTGAAGTACTTAATGGAAAAATCCGTGCAAGATGGGAAGACTGCTAAATGGGTCTTACTTTTGTCAGAATTTGATATCAAATATGTGACTCAGAAATCTGTGAAAGGGAGAGCAATTGCAAATAACTTAGCCCATTGTTCACCAGAAGAAGCTGAAGAGATCTAAGGGGACATTTCGGATGAAGAGATCATTGGGATTGAGGTATAATCATGGAAGATGTATTTTGATGGAGCAACAAATTAAAACAGAAGTGGAATTAGAGTTCTCTTAATTTCACCAAAAGGGACACACATTCCATTTTTTGGCAGACTTAACTTTCCTGCCACCAACAATGCCACAGAGTATGAAGCTTGCATTATGGGTCTACAGCAGCCTTAGGCCTAGGAGTGAAGGAGTTGGAGGTATACGGAGACTCAGCTCTAATAATCTCTCAGATTCAAAATAAATGGAAGATAAAAGAAAAAAAGCTTATGCCTTATCATGAATGTCTTCAGAAGTGGGCATCAAAATTCAACAAGATCCAATATTAGTATGTGCCAAGGATGCATAATCAAATTGCAAATGCTTTAGCAACCATGGCATCCATGATGGATGAGCCAAAAAAGATGAAGCTAGGCTGATAGTGTTGGAATAGAAAGAAGAACCAGCCTACTGCATGACAATAGAAGGAGATGAGGGAAAGAATGGAGGAGGTGAATGGTATTCAGACATCCTACACTACCTCAAGGATGGGACATACCCACCATCTACAGACAAGAATGACCAATTGACCATCTGAAGGTTGTCTACTAATTACATTATTTGTGGTGAAAGACTTTATAGAAGATCATATGATAGAATTCATATACTTTATGCAACCGCTAAGGAGGCATAGCAAATAATTGAAGAGGTTTATGAATCAAGCTATGGGCCACACATGAATGCACACATGCTATCAAGGAAGATAATGAAACAAGGCTATTATTGAACCACAATGGAAGTCGATTGTGCAGCTCATGTTCGAAAAGTCATCAATGCCAAGTTCACGGAGATCTGAAGCACATGCCACCCATGCCACTACATACCATGACATCACCCTGGCCTTTCTCTACATAGAGGATAGACATCATTGGGAAGATTCACCTAACTGCATCCAATGGCCATGAATTCATACTTGTTGTCATAGACTATTTCATTAAATGGGTAGAAGCTGCCTCATACAAAGTTCTATATTCAAAGAAAGTTGCTCAATTCATTCAGACCAACATAATCTATAGATATGAGGTACCACATGAAATTATCTCTGACAATGGGTTACATTTTAAAGGAAAAACAGAGAAGCTACTGCGACAATTCAACATTCAGCACCACAAGTCTTCACCTTACCGTTCTCAAACCAATGGGGCAGTTGAGGCTGCTAATAAAAATATAGGATGAATCTTGAAGAAAAGCACAAAGAATTACAAGGACTGGGGGTATAGAACATCAATCCGATCTTCCACAGGAGCCACTCTTTATTCATTGGTGTATGGGATGGAAGTGATGCTTCCCATTGAAATGGGTGTCCGTTCACTAAGGACAATATTGGAAAGTGAAATCTCTGAGGCAGATGGGTTGCAAAGCAGATATGACCAGTTATATATGTTGGATAAGAAAAGACTCAAAGCCCTGTATCACATTCAGGGATACCAAAAGAGACTAAGGAAAGCTTTTGATAAGAAAGTACGAATTAGGGATTTAAAGTTGGGAGATCTAGTGTTGAAAGAAATCTGAGCCCTGGTTCAAGATGCAAACGGGAAGTTCAAGCAAAATTGGGCAAGCCCATACATTGTCAAGCAGATATACTCTAGGGGAGCAGCAAGGTTAATGGACTTATATGCAAAACCTTTCACTGAGCCAACCAACATGGATCAATTGAAGAAGTATCACGTCTGAAGTGATTGTAAATTATGTTATTTCCCTTCCTAGGCTTCACAAAAAAAAAAAAAGCTCGCTCGGCTAAAAACCCGAAAGGGCGGTCTAGGCAAAAATTAGAGCAACACAAAAAAAAGGGTAGTTTGAAAACCCGAAAGGGCAACCTATGCAAAAGGAGAGTAAAAAAAAAAAAAAAAAAAGTGAGAGAGCCTGCTAGGTTGAAAACCTGAAAGGGTGACCTAGGCAAATGTTAAGGCCAATAAATAAAAATCATCATCAATGAACTACATAATGACCTGATCCTTCTATCAAAAGGGGTACGTAGGCAACCATGCATTGGTCTAGTCACAATTTCCCAAAACCCACCACTTTCCCATTAACCTAAATTACCAAAAATTCAACCATTCCATTAAACCACGTCATTACACAAAATCTCAAACCCTAAGCCAAACCATAAAAATAAATAAATAAAAAAACCCAAAAGCCTACACCATAAACGAAACCCCTAACTTGCAAACCCTAAATAATTCATAAACATAAGAGTTTTTACATTAACTTTAAAATAAACATGCTCAAAGCCAAAAAATAAGAAGGTCACTTTGTCTTCAGTTTTTTGTTTTTCTATTGATCATTAATTTCTTCTGTATTAGGTGCTTCATCCTTCCTGTCCCTTCTTTTGAATTTAAAGTTGTCTTTATCGAGTCTTTCCCGATTGTCTCTGAGAAACTGTTCTCTCATAATAACCCTCTCAGCTTCCTTGTCAGCAATTTTGTCTATCAACCAGTTTGAGTATTCTGTAGTCATCCTGTGAAAGTGAACCTTGACAAAAGATTGGTCCACTCGGTCAGCCATTAGGCATTCCTTGCTCATATTTGAATTGCCTCAAGAGTCTATCTCCCTTGTAGAAAGTTTCCCTCCGCAACCTAACAAGGAAAAGGTGATCTGATCTTGGAGACCGTAGTAGAGGGGGTGGGCACTTCCACCAATAACAGTCCCATTGAATTGAGGTACTGGATTTATTGTCCAAGAACTTCACCCAATCACTCTCAGTTTGGCACTCAGTTTTGACTACAGCTGATGTGCATGAAATATATACAATAAAGTACTCACATATCTACATATTTAGCGTTACTTTTATGTTATTTTGTTACTGATTATATAATATCTTTGTGTTGTAGGTAACAAGGGCTTTACATGCAAAGTGGGGCTAAGCCAATTGAATCAAGCCAACTTTCATCTAGATAGGCATGAATTCAAGAGAAGACCAACCCAATCAAATTTCAGTCCAAGTGGAGCAAGGAATCAAAGGAAATTTGCACCAATCCAAGTCCAATTCAGATTAGGATTCCAGCCTGCACATCAGTAGTATTTTTTGCATAACTTTCGGCTTAGATATCCAATCAAGATGATTCAAGTTGGGCTGGAAAGTTAACTTAAAGGGATACAACTTTGTAGTTTACCAAAAGTCCAAATTCTGACGTTAAATAGGCCAAAATCGTCGGTTAAGTGAAGCCTAAAAATTTGGGATTTTCTCCAAACGGGAATAGTATTCCTTGACCTATTTAAATACTCTTTAGGGAAAAAAAGAAAAAAAAAACTGAGAGGAAAAGGGGGCACCACATAGAAGAACTTGTTTTGGGAGACATTATGAAGAGGAGGATCTGAGGACAAAGGCGAGAGCTTCATGTTGATCAACCAATTCAGATGAAAAACATAAGTTTTATTTGTTTTCTTTTCAATTTTATTATGAACTAAATTTATTTTCTAGAGCGTTGATGTAGTCTAGCAATGAACACACAATTTATATTCTGAGTTATTTTATTTTTAATATTTCCATGATTGAGTGTTTAATTCTTATTCTTAATGCTTACTTTTTTTTTTTACAAATTATTGTTTGATCAATTGAATTACAATGAGACCGAGAGGTGATTTGTTATTTTAGTTCTAGAATTAAACACCATTAGTTGAGCGAAAGTAGAGATGCTTTACTGCGATTAGTGTGATTTTTTCAGAAAATTCAAAGTACATAATGAGTTTCCAATTAATTAAATTCACATAGAGATATGGAAGTGTTAGTTGAAGATATTTTTGATATTATTTGAGAGAAGATATTGAATACATAAGGAATTTTTAATCATCAACGGGAGATTATTAGAATTTAATAATTAGGAAGAATAAATTGTGTGGGATTTGTTAGGTGAAATCAACCGCTCTAGATCCATTCTTATCATATTTTTACACTTTTAGATTTTTGCATTTTGTTAATCTTTTATTCGTAGACTTATTTTTATTAAATAGTTTAATTTAATTCAGATAGTAGAACGTTCCATTTATTTTCGATTTTCCAAATAGTAATTAATTTAGTGAATTTCGGTATTCAATAACATAGTTAATCCCTGTGGGTTCGACATTCGTTTTCTAAAAACACTTTACTACTTGTTACGATTCTGTGCGCTTACAGATTATTTTACGCGAACAACAGCCCTGCTAAGAAAACTGCTAAGCCCATAATTACCAGTTGTAGGCTTGGCAATCATATCCAGTCACTCCATCAGCCATAACTGCAAAGTCAAAGGACTCCCTAAGAAGTTCTAAGTTTCACCACCATGAAATACAACATCTAGTCTTATAAGAGTTTCTGCCAAGATTAATGAAACAGGATTATCACCATCTTCAATTTGATTCACAACACTTATGGCTTGAGCATCCACGAAACCACGTCTCCTAGAGCAAAGCAAAAGTTTTCCCATATGCATAAGGCCAAACTGAAGTTATTTTTGCATATTATTAGTCAGTCCATAGGTGCGTTTATCAATCAACCAAGAGATAATTGCACGAAGATTCACTATATGGCCTTCAATCATACTATCAGTAGTGGAAGTACAAAGACCAAGAGCATTAGCAACAAATTTTCTGCTTGGATCATAGCCCGGGATAGCGGAAAACTCTTCAATTGTCAGACAGAGTTCAGCAGTGTTAAACTGAAACACATGATCTTCAAAATCTCTGGACTTCACGGCAGCACAAAGGAAGTCCCACTTGATTTTGACATTCCTCGGAGCCTTAATTCCCTCTAGTTTGAAGGCTATAAAATTGGTTTTGGTACTAAAATCAAAGCTAAGAACTCATCTATTGATATCATGAATTGTTGAATGAGAGAAATTATGATTGCTAGCCATGGATGACTTTTGCTTGTGATTATTGTGTTTTGCTAACCTTTATGCAGAGAATTGTCATAGGAGAATTCATTTATATAAGCTACATCAATTCCTAATCAGGTTTGAAATAGGTTTAAGAGAGTTTGTAGCTGACTAGGAAAGTGTTTCATGATCACAAATGAAGTAAATATTTTCAAAAAACCCGAAAACAAGATACTTGCGTTGGAAAGGAGTAAGGAGTCAGCCCATCATGGCGTGAAGTCATGATGTGGCCCAGTGCCATTTGGCACTCTAAAAGTGTCAAATAGCACTCCAAAAGTGCCAAATGGCACTCCTCACATGCCAAGTGGCACACAGCCCCTCCGTTGTACACCCATGCAATTCCATGCAAATTCATGTTCTCGGACTTTTTTTAGATCGTTTGACACTCAAAAAGTTTTTTTTATTTTTAGTCAGACTGAGGCAACTTGACGTGTCTAACTCACTTGTTTTCAAAAATCATCACTTGCATCATTGCTTTCAAAAATTGATCAAATCAAGTTTTCTTTTTAAGACTCATGAATTTATGTTCCAAACTAGGGGAATTTGCCCATGCCTCATGCAATATTCAAAAAAAAAAAATCATGAATTTTTTTCAAAAAATCATCATTGAGATTTCCAAAATTCATGCATTCCTTTTTAAATTAGGGGCATTCGTCCATGACTCATTTATCTTAAAAAAAAAAAACACCATCATCATTTTTCTATTAAAAAAAATATATTTTTCATCACCAAGATTTCCAAAATTCATGCATTCATTTTAAACTAGGGCATTCGGCTCTGACTCATTCAAGCAAGTGCAGATTCCAATAGAGCTAATCAAGATAAGTTTAAATTGATACTATAAGACCTCATCAAGTGAATTCTAAACTTATCTTAGTTAAATCTTCTACATGATCGAAGGCGACTCCGAGGACAAAGCACTAAACATGGAAATTAATATAAGATTTTCTAAGGAACAATTCCTTTTGTTTTGCAGAAAAAATAAAAATACAAGTCATACATCATTAAGATTTCGAGTCCGCCTGTGTGAGGATCTCCTTGATCCACCTTTAGAGGAGCCACCTTCATATTTCCTTCTTGACTTGAGAAAAAGCGAGGATCGTATTAACAATTTTCAAGTTCAAGGCTCCTGATCCTTTCCTCCAGAGTTCTTCTGGTAGCATCAGCAGCTTCCATTCTATGTGCCTGAAAAGTCAGCAGAATCAGGTGTTAATTCCACCATCAAGCACAGTTCAAGCAAGAGATACTCAAAAAGCAACATGGCATACCTAGCTCAAATCATTGAGCAAATATTGGGAGGATTGAGTGCGAGCCAACAATTGCAAGCCTCTAATCACCTGCATGCTTTCCTCCACAAGATCCACATCAACCTGAAGCACAAATTGGCTAGATTAAGAGACATTCAATAAGCCAAGAAGAAATAAGGACAAAGAACTGAAAATTCAAGAATAAACTGGATCGGGCCAAGGAACATTTGGAGTATGCTCTGGCATAGTCAGAGGCATGGAACTATATGTTCCATCAAGATTCATCACATCATATTGCCATGCCGAAAAATGAGGATAAGCCTCCATGAAAGAACTGGAGGAACTACCAGCATGATGAGGAGAATGAATCTCTTCCTCTCCATCTCCCTCTTCCTCCCCTTCAGAAGATGGAGCCTGAAAGTCCAACATGCAGATATTGTCACCAAGCATAAATATGGAAAGAAATATACAAGGTAAAAGTTTAACTACAAAAAAGGGGAAAAGAAGTACCGATATGCCAGCCAAGCAACCTTGCAGATGAGTTCAAATAAATTCAGAATAAGTTCCTGCTGTTCCTGGCATAATGTAGCCCGCACGGGCCTAAGTAATCTCTTCATCAGTCAAAAGGTTAGCTAACTAGTTGGAGGGACAAGGAGGAACTAGAATTGCTGTAGGAGGATACACATGATGAACTTGGGGTAACACCTGATCACCAAGATACCAATACCTCCCATGCCCACATTCAAACAATGCCTGACAACCAATCAGCTCAAAAGCCCGTTCACACTCTGCATACACCTCACATCCAGCCCAAGGATCTAAAGCCATTTGAAAAATTACAAAGGAGCCCAGAATAAGAAAAGACCAAACCATAATCAAGCACCAAATATCCCGCACAAAAAGGGGGGGGGGGAAGAAGAAGAAGGACTCACATCATCAGCAATCAAATTGTAAATCATCAAACGCCAAATTTCCAAAGAACACCTGGAGGTCACTAATAAATGATACTTGAGCAACCAACGGAGAAATCTAGGAAAAATACTGTTAACCTCCTCTTGAACTTGAGGACCCACTCCAAAGTACTCGTACATCCAAACCTGAAAATTGCCACAACACCATTACCACAAAGCCAAAATAATTTTCCAAAGCCTACATATAGCCAAAATTCCAAACCTCGCCTACCATACAAATGGAGCCCCATCCAAGCTTGAAAGACTCCGCCTAGAGAGTTAGGTCATGAAATGCATCAGAGTAGCATAGGTCATGTTGCCTTAGTCATAATTCCGAATTTGTCCAATTTTTCTCAAGTTTTCTAGGTAGCACAGATTCACAGTACTACCTAAGCACAAGAAAGTCCCAATAAAAAGAAGCATGAACATACGAGCACCTTGTGCCACAATCTCACAATAAGGAATATTTTCACATAGCCAAGACAAAGGGATATTGTTACTCCTCATTCTAGAAGGCACTACACCTAGAAGTTTCTTGAGTTCAGTTGAAATAAGGGAATCATTGACAATAATTCTTTTACCACCCAACCTCAGACCGGTGATAATAGAGAAGTCATAAGGCGTCAACATTACCTCCTTAATACCTAGAAAGTGGAAAGTACATGTAGTGTCCCAGAAGCGCTTTGCCAAGGCGAAAAGTAACTGGAGATTTTTGTATTTATGTGTCTCATGATTTAACAAAGTTTCGAAGAAAGTGCCAAAGCCTGCTTCATTGATGATGTTTTTGATGCTAGGAGACAATGTTACCCATGCACTTTTTAACATTTGGAGACTACCTCGACTCTTGAGGCTCTGCAACACAAAAGTTCAGCTCATCAATTTCCATGACCAAACTACACATCCAAAAAAAATTTTCCATGTCCAAACCCACATCACAAAAAAAAAAAAACCAATGCCCCACCTAAATTTCACCACAATAAATATTCTTCGCATACCTATACACAACTACCAAATTTTTTCCATTGCCATGAGAAAAAAAGTTCCTACATTTCCAAAATAGCAAAAAAAATTCCCACAAGCTCATGCGCATGCACAAATAAATTCTCACATGGCCAAAATCATAATCACAAAAATTTTCCAAGAACCAACATCACATGCCAAACAAAAGTTTTCATAATCAAAATTTCATGCCCATAAAATTTTTCCCATGTCCAAAATTTTCCATACCGACAAATGTACTCACAAAATTTTGCCATGTCCATAAAACAAAGTTTACACATACCAATAAACTTTTCCCATATACATCATGAATACATTCACAAAAGCCTACCACAAATTTTTAACAATGCCAATACTCCCAAAATTTAAACTAAAATTCATCCAACAACATCACAATCTACCTACATTGTCAAAATTCCATAAGCCACCAACATTGTCCAAATTGCACCATGATCAAGAAACAACACTTCAAGAATGTCCAAATCCATTTTCCAACATAACCAATCACACAATGCCCCAAATTTCAAACAACCAAATGACAATATCTCAACATGAAATTCTTAATGAAACATGAAACAACATTTTCCCAAGCAAAGAAACCAAAGAAAAACTCACTTTAGTGTCTACATGAAAATGTGGAGCATGGGTCCTAGGGTCTTGAAGAAGTCCATCCTCATCATTCCAATCAAATGTTGGATCATATTTCTTACCATGAAAGCAAGAAAAGAAGATCCCTTGGAGGAAGAAGCTATCTTGATGCAAAGAAAAATGGGTTTCACCTAAAATGGGTGTTTGGTGAAAATGCTCAAAACACAAGGATTTAAAGAAATATTGATAGAAATGGATGAGGGAATGTTAAGAAGCTTAGAAAAGTGTTTTTTGTGAGAAGAAATGGTGAGATGAAGAAGAAAAATCAAGGGAAAGAAGAAGGTGAATAGTGTTAATGGAGGAAGAGAAGTTGATGAAGATGAAGCAAAAAGGAAAAAAATGAAGAAACAAAGAAGATTTTGGCCCCCCCTTTTAAACTCAGCTAAGAGCTAAGTCAACTCAGTTAAACTGAGTTGACTCAGTCAAACCCCCAAAAAAAAATTTCAATTATCTTTCAAACTCCAAATTTTCAATTCAAAATTTTCATTCCCAAAAAAAAAATCCACATTCTCAATGACAATTTTTTTTTAAAATTCAAATCTCTAGTTTTCAAAATTTCAAGAAAAAAAAAATTCAAACCCCAGATTTGATGATCAAAATTTCAAGCCTTAATTTTCAAAATTCCAAATCTCAAAATTTCGGATTTCAAATTCCAAATTTCAAGTTAAAATCTCAAAGTTTCAAAATCTCAAAATTTTAAATGTCAATTTCAAAACTTCCAAGTTTCAAAAATCAAATGTTTCTCAAAAATAGAATCTTTTGTCAATTAAACTTTTCTTGATTAAGTTCAAATCAAGAAGGGGTAAATGAAGATCACACATCTCAGAAACAGTAGGGCCACAAAGCCCTCATCGGTTAAAGTCTAATTCCAAATTTTGACTTTTGTAGCCAACAAGCTAGATCGAAGTAGAGAAGGCTTTTGATCAACATTTCAATAATTCAGATCAAAGTACAGAAGTCCTCTGATCAACAATTTCAGATCAAAGTACAGATGACCTTTGATCGACATTCTAGCAGTTTAGATCAAAGTAGAGAAGACCTTTGATCAACATTCTAGCAATTTCATATTTAAGTAGACAAGATCTTTGATCGACATTCCAGCAATTTTAGATCAAAGTAGATAAGACCTTTGATCAACACTCCAGCAATTTCATATTGAAGTAGAGAAGGCTTTGATGGACACTCCAGCAATTTCATATCAAAGTAGAGAAGACCTTTGATCGACATTCCAACAATTTAAGATTGAAGTAGAGAAGACTTTGATCGACACTCCAACAATTTCATATCGAAGTAGAGAAGACCTTTAATCGACACTCCAGCAATTTTAGATCGAAGTAGAGAAGACCTTTGATCGACATTCCAGCAATTTCAAATCAAAGTAGAGAAGACCTTTAAACAACATTCCCGCAAATTTCAGATGAAAGTAGAGAAGACCTTTGATCAACATTTCAACAATTTCATATTGAAGTAGAGAAGACCTTTAATCACACATTCCAAAATTTTCAGATTGAAGTAGAGAAGACCTTTGATATATTAACAATTTCATATCAAAGTAGAGAAGACCTTCGATCAACATTCCAGCAATTTTAGATTGAAGTAGAGAAGCCCTTTGGTCGCAGACAACTCAGGTTTCAAGGTTGAGAAGCCCTTTGATCGTCTTTCTTCCAGTTTCAAGGTTGAGAAGTCCTTGATCACCCTTCTCTAGTTTCAAGGTTGAGAAGCCCTTTGATTGTCTTTCCTCCAATTTTAAGGTTGAGAAGTCCCCTGGTTACCTTTCATCAAGATCGAGGTTGAGAAGCTCTTTGGTCACAAACAATTCCATTTTCAAGATCAGGATTGAAAAGCCTCTTGGTTGCCTCCATCATTCGAGATCAGGATTGAAATGCCTCTTGATCACCCCACTTGTCAAGAATCATTTCCAGAGTCATCAACTACCAGCTAAGTCAAGCATTTTCATTTTTCGTCAAAAAGATAAGGCACTAGTTCTATGTTTCGGAGTTTTAATTAAGGAGAATGACTTGAATGATCATTCATGTACCCCAAAAATCATGATTGCATTACATGCACCAATTTGTTCTTACATTACATGCATCAGTTTGTTTTTGAATTACATGCATTAAATCATTCATTGCATGTCATCAAAATGATCTTGAGGTTCTAATGGTCACAACGGTATATCTGGTTTCCAAATCGGACCATCAGATTGAAAGATATCACGAGATCAAGTTTTCATGGTCTACATGCGTTGTATAGGGTGAAGCCAATCACGTGTGATTAATTGAAATTAATTTTAATTGGTTAATGATTAAAATTAATTAAATGAATTTATGTGATTGGTGGAGTATTTTCTTAAAGTGAGATTTGTTGCATGGGATTAAAACAAATAAGCTGATAATATTTAAAGACCGTTGATAATTAGGCTTTTAGGATAATTATATTCAAAATAATTATTTTAAAAGTCATAATTATCATTTTGAAATGAGGTTTATCATGAAAATAACTCTGAAATTCGTCCAAATATAGTTTTAGAGTTGGAAAACACTTCCAAATGTGCTAATCAAGTAGCACATTTTAGATTCACGTTTTGAGGCACTTTTGGCATAGTAGAATTCCAAATTTGAACTAGGCTATTTCTGGAAAAGTTGTAGAGAATCGAATTTCCCTTCAGCTATCAAAATTTGAACATAATTAAAATTTTGAGTAAAGAGATATGATCAAAATATGAAACTGGTTCTGATCTGAAAAATCAGCTTTACTATTATCCAAATCTCCCCTTTTTAGGATTTTCCCTTATACTTTTTTTGCTGATTTTTTTCAGCATTCCAACCTCTATAAATAAGGGATGCCTCTCAAAATTAAGCACATTCTTTTTACGCTCAAGGAGGGACCCCTCTTGACACTTTTTTCACCCCCTCCCCTAGAGAGACTTTTCATGCTCTGAGAGGCATACTCAAATTGCTCATATTTGCTAATCCACTCTTTGATATTTGCTGTTGAAATTAGGGTTTTTAGGTTTCAAAGATAATTGAATGAATTTCTTTGAACCCTAAAACATCATCTCAAGAACAAAAAGTGCTTCATGCAAGAGGTTGTTTTCAATCACCCAACTCCTTTTCTTTATGTCTTTCTCTTATGATAATGCATTTTTTTTTTTTATCAATAACATGAATTATTAATCATTCTTTTGTTAAAGCATGATCTTGTTTTATTTTTTATTTTTTATTTTATTTATATATATATAGTGGTTGTGATCTCTTTCTTAATTTCAATAATCTGCATATAACTAATTCTTTTTCTTAAAATAAAAACAAATCTGCATCTTTCTTAGATGCAGATCTAAATTTTTCCTAATCAAAATGGATTTGCATCTTTATTAGATGTAGATCTGAATTTTTCTCAAATCAAAAGCTGATTCGTATCTTTCTTAGATACAGATATGATTTTTTTTTTAACATATGTAGATTTTGAAACAAAGAAAGAGATTAAACATGATTGCATTTATGGTTGTTTTGTTTTGTTTTGTTCATATAGCATAAATTTATGTTACGAGTGAAATTCTCTTCATAAAAAATAAAATAAAATAAAAACTTTTTCATATTTTAAAAAAGATATATAAAAACAGATCTAATTTTTTTTGTTATCAAAAACCTTTTTTTTTTATCATCACAAAATAGATTTGATCTTTTACAAACTTAAAACCATTTTTCCTACATGTTAAAACAGATCTGATCTTTTTACAAATTAAAATCAAAATTTTTTTTAATCACCAAAACAAATCTAAGTTTTTCTCTCCAAAAAACCATTTTTTTTTATTACAAAATAGATCTGATTTTTTCTAAACCAAAATCAATTTTTTTTTATCACTAAAACAGATCCGAATTTTTTAAACAAAGAAGAGGATTCATTCATAAATAAATTTGTGTGACTTAGTTTTGTTCATATATACAACATGTCATTCATAGCATGCATAAAGGGTACATTAGTCACAAGAGTCTAGAAGACCAGACTTTGTCTAGGCGGAATGGGTGCCTAATACCTTCCCATTCCGTAACCTAGCCTCTGAATTTAGGTCTTTGGATAAGTAGATCTAAGCCTTGTCTTTATTTTTTATTTTGGGTAGAATGTAACTAGGGCAAAAAGACATTTAATTATTTGGTTGTTTATAACGGGGACCCAAAGCCATGTAAGTTTCGATTTTTTTCAACATGTATTTTTTAATTCAATCAATGAGAAGGATACTATTCAGTCATGTATTTTATATTTCTTTTTTCTTTTTTTTTTATAAAAAAATAAGTGGCGACTCCACACCACTTACCCAAAAAGAGAGGTGCCCTAAAAAGTACCCAAATCTCTTTCTTGAGAGGCATCCCCCCCCCCCCCCCAAATTTTGGCGGTTTCTCACAATAGTTTGAAAAGGAAAATATTTGACTACATAATTAAAAAAAATTAAAGTTTAAATACTCTTTTTTTCCCAAATTTCTTTCTTGATTTTTTTTATTAGTATTTTTTTGGAAGATAAATATAACCTAGGACTTGGTTTTTAGACCTTTTGAGTTAGATAATGTTAGAGGACATTTAGAAATCTAAAATATAATTTGATGATGCACAGAAAATCAGTAGGCTGAATGCTCCGAGCTTCAATGGACTAGTGATAAAGGCCTGAAAAGAGAAAGACACAAGATCAAAGGAGATCGGGTTGAACTGGCCAAGAATCCTTTGATGCTTAAGTTAGTTTTTCCTTTGGGACTCAAGAATTCCAACTTTTTTGGAGTAGTGAAAAACTTACCCTTATTTGTTGAGGATGAGTGCTTATATAGTGTGTTTGGAACGGTTACTTGTCTCATAACTTCGCAATATTTGTGGAAGTTCAAAGGTTCGGACTTAACTTCCATATCCGCTATAGGAGTTAGAATGTTCAATCTAATCTTCTACAACTGCTATTGGAAGTTAAGCACTTAGTAGGAAGTTATAGTGATGAACCAGGATCTTGCTCATGTATCAAAATGGTTACACGTGGTTTGATATCTAAGCTCTTGTAGATAAATCTAACACCTAGAAATTTTCCAAGTGTTGAGGGTCATCCAGGAGCTTTCCTCACGGATGACCTTCATGTTTATGGACGGTTGTCCTACTTGGGACGACCTTCTTATGCTAAGATAGTCTTTCTAGTCTGGACGACTCTCATGGACAAATTGGAGTTGATCCAACTTTTAGTTCATCATCAGTTGCCCCCTTGTCCAAGGGTCATCCAGAGTATTGAAAGATTCATTGTTGTTCTTTGGACGAGTGTCTTTATGTCAGTGGTTAAATATCATGCCACGTGTCATGGCCTCATTGGTGATTGGTCACGTCAATTTAGTTTTTCAAGAAGTGTGTCACGTGGCATCCTCTGGTTGGCCACGTCGTTTCAAATGCCAGACTTTACTTTCTATAAATAGTAGAATTCCTCTTCTACCCTTCACATTTATCAAATTTTCTCCCCTGACATTCATTGTCCAATGCCTCGTCTAGAAGTATTTCTGCGTCTTTAGTCCATCTAGAGCCAGGTATTCTCTCCATCCTCTTTCTTAGGTTTTCCTTCAAATTTCTTTAAGATGCCTGAGATTGTCGTTTCCTCGTTTAGAAATAGTGTCGAGAAAGAGATAGACGAGTACCATGACACTACTAGTTATAGTGGGTCTAGTAGTGGTAGTAGTAGTAACAGTAGCAGTGGAGGGAACACCACAGATGAGCAATACATGTCTGGTGTTCCTGGGGTTCCTCCAGAAGTTCTTCAGGAATTCCTTAGGACGAGGACAACTTCAGGGTCACAAGCTGGAACCTCGATGAGTGTTCCCCCATCCACTAATTTGGACGAGGTAGAAACCATCTATAGTTGTGCTGTAGGCATCCATTCCAAGATGGACAAGAAAAGACTTGCTTCCCTTAGGAGTTGGTATCAAATTCCAGATGATCTTAACCCTAGGTTAGCCATCCAAGGGGAGTAGTGTTGTGACCCTCGTTTTGGAATAGGTGTTTATGAAGCCTACTTTCTAGGGGGACTTAGGTTGCCTCTAAATGTCTTTACTAGGGAGTTACTAACTAGGCTAGGTTTAGGAGTATGTCAGTTTAACCCCAATGCATGAAGGCTGGTTGTCTCTATGCAAGTTTCGTGGAGGGAAGTGCCTGAAGGGGACCGTCCTCTCACTGTGGACGAGTTCCTTTACTGCTACAAACCCTCAGATATTAACCAGCCCCTTGGTTTTTAACAGTTCATAGCCAGGGGCAAAGATTGTAGACTAATAAAATCACTTGTAACTAGAAGACGGAGTTTTTCTTCGTCTCTGGTTTTTGGGTTGGACACTCTGTTGAGGTTGGCAGGAATCCATTTGCCCCCTATACTGGAGAGTTAGGGAACCTTCATTCTGAAGGTATGTTTTTTTTTTATTTACCCATTTATTCTTGTTTATAGTCGTCTTGGCCATCATTTTTTCTCTCTCTTTCTCTACAGCTGTTAGACGACCATCCGTAAGCAGATTCTATCTTGAACGCGTCCAGAAGGCTCGACTACATGCTGATAGAAGCTTTCACTCATTAGTCACCCTTCAGCGTCTTGCCACTTGGGGAATTGGTCCTAAACCATCTCCTAAGGCTACAGCTCATGAGCTCACTATTTATAGACGTGAGTTTTTTTTTTTTTTTTTAAGAATTTATTTTAATGATTCTAACATTTTCTTTTCAGGGATGAAAACCATGAAAAAAAAAACAAGGGAAAAGAGGTAGTGGGCGAGGTAACTAGGCCAGAGGCTTAATCTCAGCCTCATCCTTCTGATGGAGATAAAAGGAAGAGTTTATCCAAGACGCTTGATTTGGGAAATCTTCCCAGTTGTCGGGGAGGCAAGAAGGTGAAGCATCGGTTGTCCAAGCCTGAGGTTGTTAAGCCAGGTACTGTCCCTCCTACCTCCTAACCGTCCATCCAAATTCATGATATGGACGCGCTTGAACCTGTTGGATTTACCCCGTCCATAACTACTGCTCCTACCTTGTCTCATCCTCGTCCAAGAATTCCCATGAACCTTATTGAAAATGAGGACTTGGCTTGGGAAAGGTTCCAGAAGGCCATGACTGATGAGGACGTGGCTGTGTGCTATGACATGTCCTTGAAAGAGTTTGAACATTCTGGTGTTCATGACCTTTTCAAGGTATGTAATCTTACTTTTACCTCGTCTTGTCTTTTTCTTCTTCTTCTTCTTCTTTTTTAACAGATTTTTCTAACCCCTTGTGCAGGCAATGTCAAAGTTCATCGTTGCGTCCAAGCAGGCCACTGAGATGGACAAGGAGAGGATCAAGCTTGAGATGAGGATCCAGTAGGTTAAGGACAACTGCAAGGGCTGGGCTGAAGTGGCGGGCAACGATAAGGACGAGCTTAAAGAGCTAAAGAACCTCGTCGAAGAGCTGAAGGCTGACATTGTTAAGAAGGACACTCGTCTTGATCATTTTCAAAAAAGGAATGACGAGTTGAGTACCCTTCTTAAGAATGCTAAAAAGGACGTTGTTGAGGATTTCAGAGCTTCTAGCCAGTTCACTGACCTTCTAGATACGAACTATGCTGCTGGCTTCGAAGATTTTCACATGGACACTATTAAACGCTTCCGTGAAGTTGACTTTAGCTCTATCAAACTCCAACTTGGTGCTGCCAGCTCTCTCCTCCAGACGAGTTTTGAAGACGTCAACATTGAGGACGATGCCTCCACTCAGCCTGCCCTGGATGAGCCTAAAACTGGAGAGAACCCCTCGCAGTGAAAGTGTGAAAGTTGATCATTCTAGTTTATTCCTCTTTTTTTGTTTCTAAGTGTGTGATCCATTTTATTAGACTATTTGAATTTTATTTAAGTACATTTAACTCATCTATAATCTTTTAGGACGAGCTTCCAAACATTTGTTGTTTAGGTTTTTACTCTACTTAAGGGTTTTTAGACGGTAGTCGTCTACCATTTTCCAAAAAATTTTTATGAATGAATGTTTATTTTCATCATTTCTTATTTTACTATTGAACATGTTATTGTATAGATGAATCTTCTTTACATCACCCATATTACACTGGTTTGTGGTCCGTCCACTCATGGAGGCATTCAGCTCATCCATGTTGAGTTTCCTCATGCTCAATGTTTTTACCATTCGATAAATTTTACAAGTGTAACTCGTCTTACGAATGGTATTGCCTTCACTAGCTTTATTCATCCGGAGACTTGACATCTGGTTTTAACGCTTGTCCATATCCTGGACGGGTTACAATCATCCTTTAGCAAGACACTTTCAGCCTTTACTTGTCCAAAGATTTGGACTGTTTTGGCTAGTTACATATGTCCATGGATTCTTGAACTCTTACGTGCATGCATTGTCTCATCCATTGGTGGGATGGATATACTTTAGGTTTTTCTTCGTCCATTGGTTAGAAAAATATACCTTAAGCTTATTTTTCTGCTTTATCTTTATTTTAAGGAAAGCGTGTAGACATCATATCCCTGTGTCTAGGGATTTTACTCATCTAGGGCTTTTACCTTCTTGTAGATTAGTTTTAAATAGTGCCTTATTATCATGAGAATTGAAAATTCACACAACTTTACATATTAGAAACCCAAACACTATTTATAAAACACCGTCCACAAGGTTTGGCACATGCTTAGAAGTTGGAGCATTTAGGAAATTAAAGATACAAACAAACCAAGTTAATGAATTCATCCATAGACAGTGCATAGTTTAGAAACATGCACCTTTAGGAAATTAAAACACAACATATAATACTAATAAGAAACACAGGTAATGAAAAGCAAACACATAACGTCTACTCGTCTAGGGTAACCACAACGCCTAGGATGATCTCGTCTAGAGAGATGCTCGTTCAGGCTGATATCTTACTGGTAATATCTTCTTAGATGCACGACATTCTAAGGGTGCTCTAGCTTTCTCCCGTCCAAGGCTTCTAGGCAATAAGATCCTTGTCTCTTGCAATTAATTAGCCTATAAAGTCCTTCCCAATTAGGTCCCAGTTGCCCATGAGCTGGGTTTTTGGTTGCCAAAAAGACCCTTTTTAGGACGACGTCCCCAATGTTGAAACGCTTGGGTTTCACCATTGCATCATATTGCCTGGCCATGAGGTTCTTATACCTTGTTGTCCTTTGTTTCGCGTTCATCCTTACCTCGTCTATTAGATCAAGGTTGAGACGGAGTTGTTATTCGTTATCCTTGTCCTGATACTTCATCACCCTATGGTTCGCCATGTGTACTTTTGCAGGTATCACAGCTTCACTCCCATAGGCCAGTTTGAAAGGAGTTTCCCCTGTAGAGGTCCTCACGGTCGTCCTGTAAGCCCATAGAACACCTGGTAGCTCATCTGGCCATACTCTTTTTGCCCCCTCAAGCCGAGTCTTAATGATTTTCAACAAGAATTGGTTTGCAACTTCTTGTCCATTTGCTTGTGGGTGGGAGGGTGAGGAATAATGATTCTTGATTCCAAATTGCTCACAAAAGTTTCTGAAAGGTGTGTTGTCAAACTGTCGTCCATTGTCAGACACTGGCCCCTTAGGTACTCTGAACCTGCATACAATGCTCTTCCAAACAAAGTATTTGACGTTATGTTGCGTGATCTTTGCTAAGGGCTCAGCCTCCACCCATCTAGTAAAGTAGTCGATCCCTACTACCAAAAACTTCATTTGCTTGATTCCTAGTGGGAAAAGACCTAAGATATCCAGTCCCTATTGCACAAAGGGCCATGGGGCCATCATCGGGGTGAGATACTTCGACGACTATCTAGGGACGTTGCTGTAATGTTGACACTGGTCACACACCTTGACACAAGCCTTAGCGTCTGCTTGAAGAGTTGGCCAGTAATAACCTGCACGAACAACTTTATGGACTAGCACTCTCGCTCCGGAGTGGTTTCCACATGCTCCTTTGTGAACCTCCCTTAACACATAGTTTGACTCATCTAGAGCTAAGCACCTTATGTAGGTCTAAGAAAAGCCTCTTTTATATAATACCTCGTCTATGAGGATATACTTAGCAGTTTTGATCCTTAACTTTTTAGTCTCGTCCCTGTCCTCCGGAAGCTTTCCATCTTTGAGGTAAACTACTATTGGAGTCATCCAATTTTCTTCTCCTTCAATCTGTTGTACCTCTGAAAGGTCTATGCTTGGCATGTATTGGACTTTGTCATACTCATCCATAGCCCCTTTTGTCGAAGCTGCCTTTGCCAAAGCATCTGCTTCCATATTTTTCTCCCTTGGGACTTGAACCAAACTAGCTTCCTTAGATTTTTTGTCGATCCTCTTCACTTGTTTGAGATATTTCTTCATTCGGTCTTCCTTAGCTTCACACATTCCATTTACTTGGCTTATGATCAACTGAGAATCTCTGTGGACGACTACTGACTCCGCCCCTAAGGATTTAGTCAATTCCAATCCTTTGAGGAGAGCTTTATGTTTAGCTTCATTATTGGTCGTCTGATACTGTAAACGAGCTGCATATTTCAACTTGTCCCCTTCGGGAGATTTTAGCACAACTCCAATTCCTCCCACGTATAATGTGGACAAGCCATCTACATAGACAACCCACCTCTGAGCTTTATAAATCTTGTCTAACCTACCTTGGCTGGGAGTGAACTCTGTAATGAAATCTGCTAGTACTTAAGCCTTTATAACGCTTCTTGGTTGGTACCTGACATCAAACTCACTAAGTTCCATGGCCCATTGAATTAGGTGTTCGGCGGCTTCCAACTTGTTCATCGCCTTCTTGAGTGGGTGATCTGTTAAAACGTTGATGACATGAGCCTGAAAATAATGTCTTAGCTTCCTGGATGCTGTGACCAAAGCAAAAGCTAGTTTTTCCATCATAGGGTACCGTCCTTCTGCTCCTTTTAGCGTTCGGCTTGTATAATAAACTGGCATCTGTATCTTCTCTTCTTCTCTAATCAATGCTGAGCTCACTGCATGTTGAGACACTGCCAAATACAAGTATAATTCTTCACCTGGTATAGACAGGCTCAACAGAGGAGCTGTTATGAGATAGGCCTTGAGATCTTGAAAGGCCTTTTTACACTCGTTCGTCCATTTGAACGCCTTCTTGAGAACCTTAAAAAATGGTAAACACTTATCAGTAGCTTTAGAAACGAACTTGTTGAGAGCGGCAACTCGCCCAGTGAGAGATTGGACTTCTTTGATGTTTCTTGGTGGTTCCATATTCAATATCGCTTGAACCTTATCAAGATTTGCTTCAATTCCCTTATGTGAAACCATGAACCCAAGAAATTTTCCTGACAAAACTCCAAAAGCACACTTGCTCGGGTTCGACTTCATGTTATATCGTCTGAGTGTATCGAAGGTTTCTTGAAGGTCTTCCAAGTGTTTTTCCTCATCCAAGCTCTTTACCAACATATCATCTACATAAACTTCCACATTCCATCCAATCTGTGGACAAAACATATGGTTAACCAGTTTTTGATAAGTTGCCTCCGCGTTCTTCAAACCGAAGGGCATCATCTCATAGCAAAATAAACCTTGACTGGTAATGAAGGATGTCTTCTCTTGATCCACCTTGTCCATCCTTATTTGGTTGTAGCCTGAGAAGGCGTCCATGAAACTTAGCAACTTATGACCCGCAGTTGAGTCCACTAGCTGGTCAATGCATTGCAAGTGATAGCTATCTTTGGGGCCAGCCTTATTCAGATCAGTGAAGTCCACGCACATCCTCCACTTGCCATTTGCCTTCTTGACCATCACTACGTTTGTCAACTAATCCGGGTAATAAACTTCCCGGATAAATTTTGCCATGGTCAAAAACTGGACTTCTTCTTTAATGGCATTATCTTGTTTAGTAGCAAAAACTCTTTTCTTTTGACGTACGGGCTTGGAGGAAGGATACACGTTTAGACGATGGGTAATGACACTTGGGTTAATACCTGACATGTCCTCATGACTCCATGTGTACATGTCAATGCTCTTCCTTAAAAACTGGACAAGGTCTTGCTTCATCTTCTTCTCCACGCTTGCTCTAATCCTTGTGAACTTTTCGGGGTTACCCTCGTCCAAAGGAATGTCTTCCAGCACTTCCCTAGGCTCTGCAGTAAACCTTATCTCGTCTATGCTCATTGTCTACATGTGCTCGTCCATGGCCAACATGGCTAGATAGCATTCTCTAGTGACCAATTGGTCTCCTTGCACTTGACCTACTCCGTACTCTGTTGGGAACTTAACAGACAAATGGTAAGTAGATGTTATTGCCTTCCAACTGTTTAAAGTCGGTCTCCTAATGATAGCGTTGTATGACGACGAACAATCCACAACAAGGAAGTTTACTTCTTTGGTTATCTATTGTGGGTATGCTCCTACCACCACAGGTAACGTAATGGTAACCACGGGTTGTACTTTCATCCCTCTAAATCCTACCAAGGTGAATTCACTAGACAAAGCTGATCACGTCCCAGCCTTATTTGTTGGAAGGCAGGGTAATACAAGATGTCCGCCGAACTTCCATTGTCCACCAACACCCTTTTAGTCATATAATCAGCAATGAGCAGGGTGATGACAATTGCGTCATCATGTGGGTGGTGAACCCTTCAGCATCCTCGTCCATGAATGTAATGGCTTGCTCATCCGCTCCCCTCATCCTTGGAGGTTGTCTAGAGAGCTGGACGTTCTGCACCACCTTCAGGTACCTCTTCCTTGACTTGGAAGATTGCCCTGTTGAGGTCCCTCCTATTATAACTCTCATTTATCCAAGTGGGGGCCATGCCGATTCTTCTACCTTTCCTTTCAACTTCTCATCCTTGTGATCTCGTCCGAGAAAGTTTCTCAATTTTTCTTGCCTGACAAAATTCTCTATCTACTGCTTCAGGTCAAGACACTCGTCCGTGTCATGCCCATAGTCTCTGTGGAAGCGGCAATACTTGTTCCTGTTGCACTTGTTGGGATCTCCCTTCATTTTTTTTGGCCACTTCAAGGATGGATCATCCTTGATTTGCATAAGCACTTGTTCGAGTGGCATGTTCAAGGGCGTATATTGCTGACTCCTTGCTGAAGAACTTGCCTTCTTATGGTCTCGATCTTTCTTCTCTCCCGTCCGGGCCTTCTTTGGGCAAGGACCCTATTCTGGATGGCGCGGAAGATCTGTTTCCATTCACTCAACCTTCTTCCTCTTCTTGGCTATGATTGCGTCATCCACATTCATGAAGTTTTGGGCTGAATGGACGAGTTCAGCCATAGTTTGAGGTTCTTGCTCATAAGGATTATGGATGAATAAATTGGAATTAACTCCATTGTGGAAGGCTGCCAATAGCAACTTGTTGTCCCTCGTCTACGTCAGGGCTTCCCTATTGAAACAAGTAATGAAGGACCGTAAGCTTTCATTTTCCCCTTACTCCATGGTTAACAGGCTGTACGAGGAATGCTTATGCCTTTGTCCTTCGATAAAATTGTTGACAAACAACTTACTCAATTCCTGAAAGAGCTCACAAGTGTTTGGAGATATTTTGCTGAACCACACTTATGCCGGCCCTCTAGGAGTGGTAGGAAAGGCCCTACACATAATCTCGTCTGGAACCCCTTAAAGATGCATTGTAGTTTTGAAAGTAGCAATATGATCAAAAGGATCGCGCGTTCCATCATATGAGTCCAAGGAAGGCATCTTAAACTTAGAAGGCAGGGGATGACTATTGATGGAAGGCAAGAAAGGGGAATCAGTCTGATGGACTAAGTCATCATGGGATTGGCCCTTTTCATGTTCTCCCTCATCTCGTCCATGGCCTTCCTCATCTGATCCATTTCCCTCTTCAAGTGTGGCACCCTTTGTGAGGCAGTACCCTTTAAATAACTCTCAGGCTCAGCATTTTCTCCTTTTCTGGCTTCTTGACTCTGGGCTTGCCCTTCCATGTATCTTTCATGGTGTTGCCTCCTTAAATTAATCTCCCTAGTCAACTCTTGGTTCTAACGAGTTAATTCCACCATGGCGGCTGCCATGGACTGTATGTGTTGGATGGAAGATGGGGTTACTAGAAGCATTCCCACTCTCCTGGTGGCTTGGACTAGTGGCCATCAATCTTGTCCAAACCATGCAGCCTTTTGTTGAAGGAAGATAAATTGCAAAACACAAACTTAATCTTCCCACAGACGACGCCAATTGATGATGCACAGAAAATCAGTAGGCTGAATGCTTCAGGCTTTAATGGACTAGTGATGAAGGCCTAAAAAGAGAAAGACACAAGATCAAAGGAGACCGGGTTGAACCGGCCAGGAACCCTCCGATACTTAAGTTAGTTCTCCTTTGGGACTCAAGAATTCCAACTTTTTTGGAGTAGTGAAAAACTTACCCTCATTTGTTGAGGATGAGTGCTTATATAGTGTGTTTGGAATGGTTACTTGTCTCATAACTTCCCCAATATTTGTGGAAGTTCAAAAGTTCAGACTTAACTTCTATAACCATTATAGAAGTTAGAATGTTCAATCTTATCTTCTACAACTGCTATTGGGAGTTAAGCACTTAGTAGGAAGTTATAGTGATGAACCAGGATCTTGCTTATGTATCAAAATGGTTACACGTGGTTTGATTCCTAAGCTTTTGTAGATAAATCTAACACCTGGAAATTTTCCAAGTGTTGAGGGTCGTCCAGGAGCTTTCCTCACGGACGACCTTCATGTTTATGGACGGTCGTCCTACTAGGGACAACCTTCTTATGCTAGGATAGTCTTTCTAGTCTAGACAACTCTCATGGACGAATTGGAGTTGATCCAACTTTTAGTTCACCATCATAATTAGTTATCTTAATTTTGAAAATAATTAACCATTATTCAAAATATCTTAATTATTAACTAGAATTATCCAATACATGCATGTGCACTCTTGTTTTAAGGTTAAACAATAAGATTATGACACATTGTTGAGGTCTAAAAGATCACAATGTTGCACCAAGGTCCAAAACAATACAAAGGATTAAACTCTAGAAAAATAAAATATGTGGGCCTTCAATAAAGGAAACGGAGAAAAGGCCTAAACCCATTAAGGGTCATAAGGAGGAACCCAAATCCATGAATGGGAAAACTTCGAACCTTATGAAACAAAGGGAGGAAAAAAAGCCCAACCCACAAAGGTCAGAAAATTACTGGGGAGACAGGAAAAAAGCTGGTTCGGGATACCTGGGGATTCCCAAGAGCTCGGGATCCTCGGAATATGCAGCAAAGGTCATGCTGGGATTAAGACAGTTCAAGGGAGGCATGCTAAGAAACACAAAGAATCAGAACAAATGGGTCCCTATTGGCCACCCAATGATGCAGAAATGGGATCAGAAGGCTTGGGAACCAACAACTTATAAGTAAGGGTCTGGTACCTTAGGAAACCCAGAAAGAAGAACCATGAAGGAAGGAGACTGGGGGATCTTTCGGCCTAGCAGAAGGGAATCAACTCACTTAGGAAAAATGACAAAAGGGAAAGTAGCCAAAAGGTGGGTCTAAAAAAAGTGGAATCTAGAAGCCTTGAAGGAAAGAACAAAGGTCAGCCTTCTAGGACCCCCCCCCAGTACAAGAAGACCAACTGGAGGCTTTTGAGGAAGAAACCTCAAAAGAAGAAAATAATAAAGAGTGAGGAAGGGACCAACCACCAATGTTGTTGACACAACATTGGTTTTGGTACCCAAGGGAGCAAGTGGAAGGAATCAAGGGTACCCCAGAAACCCTAAGATGGCACTATAAAAGGGAAAGCAGCCAACAATGAAGGGGCATTGGGACATAGTCAATTGAAGAAAAAATACTTGAGAAAACCCTGCTAGAATTCAAAAAGAGAGAAGAGAGAGGGAAAAACAGCGTCCGGGGTCCCCATAACAGCCACTAGAGAACACACACTTAGATTTAAAGAGATTCAAACTTTGCAAGTCTTAGAGGCCTGAAGAGCCATCTAAGTTTGCGATTTTTGAACTTATTTGGACCTTGTAACATGTCCTAATGAGCATAATGTATTACATGATTAAAAGAATGATGAACCATTTTACATTATTTTAAGGATCCCTAACACTTTATTTTATTTCCTCTTTCTTATCACTTTGTTCTTTGTTGTTCCCTGTTATTCAATACATATATTCTCTGTATGTTAATGTGTATGTGTTGTAGGATTCATGCCCTATGCACCACTTGGTTCGAAATCAACCCTATTTAGCTGCGGTGAACCAAGCCCAGTCCCTTGAAATATAAAGCAACAGGCCCAGGATTCTCGCTTTCTTACTTGGGCCTGTCTGCTGCATTTCTCTAAAAAAAAAAAAAGAACCCACACACACATAATCAATTATAAGTGATTCTTTAAGAAGCAATCATAATTAATCACTCATAAAGTGTTTAACCTAAAGGCAAGTATGCGCATTTACCATTAAATTCTTGAATTGGATTAGTCTTACAATTTGATGGTTCGATTTAAGCGTATAACGTTTCATTTTGATAGTTAGGCCTTCTATATTTGTTTTAAATAATGCTTGTAATTATTCAACTATTAAAATGATGGGTTTTCCCTTTTGTAGGGCTATAAAATAACCAAGGTATTCATAAATAACTAGGCTTTAGCTCAATAAAAAGCTCATTCTTGTATATATGTTTATAAACAAGCCAACTTGAACCTTAGTTAGACCCATTTGTAGTGGTACTTTGGGTTAAGTAATGTGTTTGACCTTAGTGAGAGAGTGTAATTAAGTGTGTGTGTGTGTGTGTGTGGGCGTGCGTGTGTTTATCAGTTTGTTTCTCAAACTTGAACCTTAGTTTTAGACTTGTTTAATAAAAGAGCCAAGCATAAGTAAATAAAATTGTTAATGAACAAGCTCATGAACATTAGGGCTCAATACAAAATAAAAAAATTTGAGTTTTTACTTGTTTATGAGCTTGGTGATAATCTTGACAATTAAACTCATATCTTACTAATACTTTAAGTAATTGGGAGCTGGGATTACTTAAGCAAACTAAATAGGCTTGATAATATAGTTGTGTTGGATCTCAATCTCAAAAGCTTGATATTGAGTTTAAGCTTGAACTTGGCTTGACTAATAAATCAAATCGAGTCAAGCTCAAGCTTTTAGACCTTTTAACAAGCTCAACTCAAACATCATTTATAGGCTTGGTTTGAGCTTAAGCCAAACTTGAACATTCTACATTCCTTGTTAAGCTAAGCTTGAACACTCACAACTAAGGAAGACGATTTCCTACCGTACCGGCTGGTACTGTCAGAATATTCAGTTCCGGCGCCTGAACCGGTACAGAGACAGGGCTAAATCATACCGCCCAAAATACAGAGGTGTACCGGCTTGTTTCGGCTATTCTGGCGAATTTCAGAGCTTTTCGGCGGTATTTTCGTTCCGGACCGATACAAATATAACTAGGTTTTTTTGAAAAAACTATACTTAACAACTTAAAGCAACTAGTGACCCTCATTGAAGCATCAACTTGCTAGATTATCAACAACATCATCTTCTTCTTCGTTTTAGCCACTTAGATCTTCTTTTTAGCCATTGTAATCGCTCCCTTCTTCGTCTGCTCTCTCCCAGCTTCGTTTGCTCTGCTTGTTGAAATTCTTTCTCTACTTTTTTGAGAAGCTTTCTCTGCTTGAATGTTCTAAATTTGGGATGTATAAGTTGTACTGTTGTACCTATTTCTCTTGGTTTCTCCGCAAAAAGCATAGAAGCCTCTTATTTTATTTGCTTTTCCCAAAGCCACGTGTCTCTACTTGGTTCTTATCTTTTGCTTATTTTGCTCTTTCAATTACTTTTTATTTTTTATTTAGTCAATAGCTTAGATGGGTAAGTGTCAACTTCTAGTGACATGGAGTTTAGTTTAACTGATTACATGAGTCATAAATAGAAATTTAACTATTCTTTAAATGTATTAACAAATTCTTTAAGTCCTAAAGAACATAGAAGGTATAGGCTCTAAGAGAATTATTATTATTATTATTATTATTATTATATAAAATAACGGTAATTCCAAAACGGTACACCGGTATCAACCGGTACTGAAATATTTCGTTCCAATAACCAAACTGAAACGGCCTCTGATATAGTATTGACTCCCTTGCTCACAACTCGACAAAACCAGAGACATGTTTGTAACCCCACCAATTTGTTATAAAATGATAATTTCACCCTTAGAATAAGATTTTTTTTTTTTTTTGATAATCACCCTTAGAATAAGATCAAATGTAGGTTGCGAAACAAGATGTATATAAACATGAGTTGACAGACATAACTTTCTAGTGGGATGTATAAGATTTTTTTAATTTCCCACTTCCCCAATCCATGTTTTGTCTTCTAATAGGGTGAGCTTTGATACATGGATGCGTAAAGGCTCGGGCCTTCAAGAAATATGTGGACTTAAAGATCTTATGGTTTAATAGCCCAAATAATTGAATTGGCATGTAATTGAGCATTTTCCCTCCAAACCCATTTTATGTAAATATGTGGTTTTATTGGGAAAGATCATTCGGTGAGAGATGAGAACAGTAGAATGAGCCATGAGTCTTAATCCATTGAGGAGAAAACATAGGCTTTAGCCTAAATGGCGATGCAAGAGGAACATGGGTATGAGCCAATTTTGTAATATAGCTAAAATACTTGTCATGACTCATGCACCTAATCCATGTAATAGGAAGAGATGGGCTGTTAAGCGTGAATTAATTGCGTGAAGTGAAGAATTTTGTGGACTAAAGCCTCACGCCCATTAGGCATCAAAAGATTTTGGTTGAAAGTCTAGGGCTGTCAATGAGCTGAGCCCAAGCTCATTCCCAAACAAGATTTTATGTTTAAGCTTGACTCATTTTCTTATCGAGCAATCTTGAACTCATTTACGAGTTATTACTTAATTAACTTGTTCTTTTCTTATATATTGTGAAACTATGAATAAAATATTTTACCTGTTCATAATTTTATGAATTTTTTCTACAAATAGTAATATATCATCAATAAATTACAAATAATAATCTAATATCATATGAAATTATTGACAAACTTATACAATTAAATTTCAAGTCTATATAGATATATTTTTATAAGCATACATATAAAAATATTATATTATATATAGTTAAATCGAGCTCTCATGCTCACAACCTTGTTCATAAACACATTTTTATGTTTAAGAGCTTGGCTTGTCTAAGAATCAAGCCTAAACTTAAGAAGTTTGAACATGGCTTGTTTTCTAAACGAACGAACGTAAAGCAAGTATTTTACCGAGTCGAAATCTCGAGTTGTTCGTACGTAGTCGAGCTTGGATTCATTTCTATTATAGTTCATTTCCATTATAGCCACGGTGGAAACTCAATATGTGTTTGGATGAATTTTGGACTTTATTGGGGCCAAAATCATTCTTTTTTTCATTGTGAAATATACTGAGATGGCATTTGTTTACTATGCCAGTGGAAAAAGAGAACGAAGACGAACTATTAGCGAATTGGACACGGGAGAATTAGCAATCTAAGCCTGAAAGCTTTGCTCCTTTGACAAACTTCAGCCTTTCTTTCTTTAATCTTTGGCCGCGTTAGATTTCACAAATTACAGCTCAAGTATCTTAACTTCTGAAATACAGATACCAAGGTTCAAATCTGATTACATATCATCAAAAACAGAAATCTACAAGAAATTAAACTGGGAAAGAAGTTCATTAACAGCAGGATATTGAAGATCACTTCCAGTTGTTGGCAACAATGTCAGCAAGATCAACTACCCTCTGTGAATAACCCCACTCATTGTCATACCAAGCAATCACCTTCACCATGTCATCTCCCATAACCAATGTTAGTGAAGAGTCAACAGTTGATGACACATCAGTGCACCTGAAGTCAACTGACACAAGAGGCTCATCACATACAGATAGGATACCTTTGAGCTCTGTGTCAGCACTCTCCCTGAAAGCTGCATTGACCTCTTCTGCAAAGGTCTTCTTTGACACTTGAACTACAAGGTCCACAACTGAGACATTAGGCGTGGGCACACGGAGGGCAATGCCATTCAGCTTCCCTTTTAGAGAAGGGAGAACAAGGGCTACAGCTTTTGCAGCACCTGTTGAAGTTGGGACTATGTTGAGAGCTGCAGCACGTGCACGACGAAGGTCACGGTGACTTGCATCAAGAAGTCTCTGGTCTCCAGTGTAGGAATGTGTGGTTGTCATGGTACCCTTGATGATGCCTAACATATGAATATGATATTTCATATATCCACGTTATGGACATGCCATATAACCGTGCTAGAGGATGAGAGAAGTATCAATGACAATTCACAATTATAAAGTTTGGTTAGAAAAACCTAAGGAAAACTTGTCCAGCATAATCTTTATTAGAACAGAGCGGGGAAATATAGCCATGTATTTAATGTTAACTTAATTGTTAATCCCTTGTAAATGAAAAACTATTGCAGGATTATGCCTAATTCCAAGCCAAGAGAGATAGACATCATACAAAATGGAACAACGACAGGTTAATAATACACTTACTGAATGGTTAGAAATTCTTGGAAGTTAAATTACAAGCTTGTGTAAACTAACAGACGATGCAATCTCAGAGATAATCATAGATCAATATCATCAAACACGGTAATGAGATACTATATATTCCTGCATAATTAGAGCTGCATTATTTAACAGCAAAAAAAGGTGATGGATTAGGTAGGAGCCCTGCTTCTAGGCCACAAAGATGCAAATCAGAAGATTAACTAGGATATTGAAAAGGCGAATGCACCGAAGTGAGAATATTTTCAATTACATGACCAATTGGTAGGGAGTAGGGACACAAATGATGGCGTTTAGCTTTTATAACCAGAAAATCAAGTTCTTTTCTACTAGTAAAATGTAGGCTTAAAAGTTGGGAGAGGTTTGTGGTTTGGCAAATATAATTTAATGAAAATACTAAGATAATGGATGGGACTACTGGGACAAACCATCATTGTTAAGGAACACCTAAACAGTCCTTAACAGGAGCTAATTGATTAAGTATGAAAAACAAACAAAATCATGGAACACTGAGGAAGCAATCTAAATGCAGAAAAATCATGGAAGCATTTGCAGACAAAATGGTTGGGCGGTACAAGGCAAGGCAGGATGCAGAGAAAGGCAGGAGAGAGAGCTAAGTTACCAAATTTTTGGTCAGAGGACCTTGACAAAGGGAGCAAGGCAATTGGTGGTACAAGAGGCATTGCTGATGATGGCCTCGGCATGGTTGTAAGCGTCAGCATTAACACCAACCACGTAGGTGGGTATATCACCTTTCCCAGGGAGCAGTGATGAGCACCTTCTTAGCCCTGCCTGTAAATGCTTTCCCAGCTCCTTCCCTGTCCACAAACACATCCAGTCCCTTCTATCACCAGGTCTATTTCCAAGTCCCTACACAAACCATCCATTTTTGCTCACTTCTTTTTTGTTTCATATATGTGTGTCACATAGACTAGGATACTCTCTATTTTCAAGTGAAATATAAGGAGTCTATTTCTCTATTCAGATTTAATTTTTTTATTGTATCTAAGCAGTGTACATGCTGATATATTATCTTTTTTATAAATTTAAATGATATAACACTGAATGCATCTTTATGATATTTGTAAGTATAATCTTATGAATATAAGTTGAAATTGAGTGAGTTAAATGATTACTTCCAGGGGAGGTTGGCGGGGTTACGGTCAGAGACGACCTATGATGATCTTTCCATCAACTGAGATAGCCTTGTCACCGGAGGGCTTGACATGTGCATCAAAGATGCCAAGGGTGGAGTCGTACTTGAGAAGATGGGAGGCCTGCTTGACACCTCCTGTGTCATTGATGGCGATGACATCCAATGGCGAGTCCTTCCTGCCGTGCCAACATCTCAGGAAGTTACGCTTCCGATTCTCCCAAACCCATTGATTGCTACCTTCAGCTTCGCTTCCACTACTCCTCTCCTGTAACCACCATTCCCACCAACCTACAACAATGCCAAATTGCCAGTATACTCAATATTTTAAAACTTCAACTTTAGCTTGGCAGCTTGGGCGCCCAGAGGTAATTAATTAATCTTTATACATGTACAGAGTATATTGCAATGATCAATTAGATGCAAGGAAACTTGACTTAAACTCCCATTTTTGGTAATTCCATTATGGAAATTCACGCTTCATGCACAATGAAATTGTACAGTGAAATGTAACATTGAAATTGTTACGAATAGCACAAAGAATTTATCTTTGAAAATGTACTATACATGATCACTAGAAATCCAAAATGAACAAGTCTTATGTTGTCTAAATCATTTATCTGAAAAACTTTCAGTTTCTGGTTGCCTTAGTAAATACCATGAGAAATTGATGCAGAGTCAAAGTAAACAACAAAAATCAAAACATCAAGTGGGTTATCCTAATTATCATAGTAGATACTGTATACTGTTTGTTAGTGTTAAAAATTAGTACTTGTAATGATTACTACTACGTACAATCCACTTCCTATGGTGAGATGTGAGCTCAACAACTCCTTTGTGTAATCTTTTGAGAGTAAGCATTAGTTGACTTATAGTTACAGGCTTACAGCTGTGACCTTTTTAAGCAAGAATTTCACACTATATCCAAGCACTTGTAGTCCTAACTGGTAAATAAGGAAGGCAAATGAGAGGGAAAATGAGACTCACAGCAGAGGTCTGGAAGGCAATAACAGAGAACAAGTCTTCAGAGGACTTGCGAGCAAAATGGAAGAAAAGATGATGAACTGCGAAGGCCAGAGAATTCAGAGAACCCCTGACTGTGGACCTGAACAAAGAAAGAAACTAATTTATATATGTCAGGGTGTACGCGCAGAATATTACAAAACATAGCATAAAATAATGCTAATGTAAAAGGCACCAATGCTTTCCCAAGAAGAGGAATTAACAACAATAGAGAGTGTAACTAAAGAGACCTTGAGAGATGGCTTAGCCACAGAGAGAGTAGCAGAAGAAGCCATGGATTGCTAGCAGCAGCAGCAGCAGGTCTAGTGGCAAATGTGTGTTTTAAAATGATGAGGTGGAGTGGAGGGGAAAGATAATATGGGTGAGGATGAGATTATTGATAGCCTCTCATTCAATTTATGGCTGTGGTTTGTGTAGTAGGATGTTATTTCTTCCACCTCAATCATGATTGAAGCCCAGCCAACTTTCTACAACAATAAGTCGACACAACAAATTCACTGCGTTTACAAAATTGCTAAGATGACTTATTGTAATTGACGTACAATAAAAGTAATGTTGATAATAGATCATCTAATTAACAGTTGTAATTATTGGGATGGCATGTTCCTGTGAGAGTGATGTTGCCACAATCACAATTTGCTACCTTTCAACAAGTTGTAAAATTTGAAATGTTTGATAACAAAAAAGTATTCTCTCCATTTTACTTAAAATGGAGAGTTTATTTAACTAACCTAAATCAAATATTACAAACTTAAGGTTGAGTTTGTTTTTGGGAAAATATTTTTCAACTAAAAACAATTTGTTTTATGCTAAGGAGAATCAACAAACATTAAAGGATTTATTGCGTGTTCCGGTTATGCCTATTGCTAGAGCAAAATTTAAAGAAGATCAAAGAAGCGGTTCCAGTAGGCAGATTAAAGAGATTGGGCCGGTCCCAACGTAGGACGATCAAAGAACTTGGCACGAAGGAAGATGAAGGCGTAATAAAATTTAATCAATGACTATTGAGGGCTGATTTGGCTTAATTGGGCCGTGATTTATAATGTGGATTAATGGCCAGGTCATTTTAAATGCAAAGTATGAATTAATAGATATTTTTTCCTATTTTTGAGCTGCCAATTTCATACCAAATCTACCTTAATTTTGAAGCTTCTGTTATTTAGAATGTATTTTTAGCTATTTTCCTATTTTGGAGTAGCTAATATCAGACCAAATCAACTTCTATTTAGGCTTTTATTATTTAGTATGTTTTTTATAATTTCTATTTTCGAGTCATATCTTATATATAGAGGATTATTGAATAAAAATCATAAAGAGTGAGGTTTTGCTTCTTCTTTTGGTTCTTCAAGAAGCGTAAACTTCTTAAGGATTAACTTTCTTGTGGCGTTCAAATTTTATACCTTCGGTTCGTGATTCGATTATAATCATTGGATCGAAGTCTGTAACTTATACCTCTTATACGGTTTGCGTTTTATTTATAAACGTTAGGTCGGTGTTTCTATCAAAATCTGAATTTTAGCTTTCATAGGCAAGTATTCCAATATTATTTGATGAGTCTCTTTCAGAAGTGTGTCGATTGAGGTTCGCATTATTTGGTATCAAAACACGGAGTTTTAAAATCAGTTTTTTATATCCCTTTATTTTTTGTTTTCTTTGTATCAACTTATCTTGTTCCTTTTGTGTTCTTTATTCCTTGTTCTTATTTTGTGACATGTGCTAGATTAAAATGGCTGCACCAAGCTCAAAAAAAAAAACAAAAACAAAAAACAAAAAAAAGAGACTTCGAGAAAAAAAAAAAATATATATATATATATATATATATATATATATATTGTTTGTAGTTTCAATTCGATTTATTATATCGGTAATATTTTCTTCCTCGTCGGTATTAGTTTAAATACTACAAGTTGAATTTATTGATAAAGTTTATTAGTTTAATGCAAAGCTGAAAGGGAGATTTTAAGAGCGGAAAAGGCAAGAGAGTGTGAGATTAATATTGGAAAAAAGCCAATATAAGAGTGAGACATGAGTGTAAGTGACATAATTTGAGTGAAACACATAAGGGAGTGTTGTGAGGAATTATTTCTAACATTTCTCTATAGTTTCAAAAGTATGTCTTCGGAAGGAGAAGCATCGAAACAGAGAAGGAGGGGAGGAGTCATCTACATCATTATTTGCAAGCTATGCAACAACAATTTGAGCTTATGAACGGGGTGTTTAATGAGATTCGGGATCAGATGGATAGGCAAGACGCGGTTATTGCTACTTTGCGTGAGGAGTGTCCCCAAAGAGTCCCTAATGCTAGAAGAGAAGCGGGGAAAGGCGTGCCCGCGTGGATGATTCGATGACGACCACGAGGATGAGTTAAAAGATGAAAAAGGATCAAGTTTCGTTGAACAATGAGAGCGGAGTTTGTGCCAAAGGGAGAAAGGCATGGTAGAGGTTTCCGAAGAGATGCGAGATGGCAAGATGAGACTAATAGAAACCTAGGAAACATCAAAATGAAGATACCATCGTTCCAAGGGAAAAAAATACGAAGCGTACTTGGAGTGGGAGAAGAAGGTGGAGTTAATCTTTGAGTGCCACGAAACTACTTTCCGAGGAAAGAAAAAGGTAAAACTCGACGTCGTGGAGTTTACGGCTTATGCTATTATATGGTGGGATCAACTTGTGATGAACGAAGGAGAAACCATGAGAGGTCTATTGAGATTTGGGAGGAAATGAAGGCCCGCACGCAGACGGGTGTTTGTCCTTAGTCACTACTATAGAGACTTGTATTAGAAATTACGAGTCTTACTCAAGGGTATAGGAGCATGGATGACTACCCTGATGAGATGGAAGTTGCCATGATTCCGGCTAATGTAGAGGAGGATAGAGAAGCCACCATGGTAAGGTTTCGAAATGGGCTAAATCGGGACATTGCCAACGTGGTGGATTTGCGACGTACGTGGAGTTGGAGGACATCATGCACATGGCAATAAAGGTGGAACGGCTTGACTTAAAAGGAAAGGAACTTAGTCATTTTAAAATGCAGGCTCCTTTGCTTCATGGAGGTCAAATGGGAAGAAAGACGAAGGGGTTGTTTTTAAGTCCAAAATTGAACCACCAAAAAGGAGAGATGAAGCTCCTAGTGTCAGCAAAGGTAAAAACGAATCTTACGCTCGTCATGTCATGATATTAAGTGTTTACGTTGTTTGGGAGTAGGTCATATAGCTTCACAATGCCCAAATAAGAGGACTATGATAGCACGTATTGATGGAGAGGTGGAAATGAAAGTGAGGGAGATGATGACGAGGATTCCATTACTTGAGGATGCTTGTGAAGGATAATGTGGAGGGTTAGTCACTTGAGGCTAGGCATGCTTTAAGTGCCCAAGTCAAAGAGGATGGCATGGAACAACAAAGGGAGAACATTTTTCATACTAGATGCCACATCAACAATAAGGTATGTAGTATGATCATTGATGGCGGAGTTATACTAATGTGGACTAGCACTACTTTAGTTAAAAAAATTGAATTTACCTACCTTGAAACACCCTAGACCATATAAGTTGCGGTGGTTGAATGATTGTGGAGAAGTTAAGGTAAATAAACAAGTCTTCAGTTTCTTTTTCAATTGGGAGGTACAAGGATGAAGTACTTTGTGATGTTGTTCCAATGCATGCGAATTAAGTCATATATTCTTGGGCGGGGTCATGGCAATTTGACGGGAAGGTCAATCATGACGGGTTCAAAAATAGGCATTCTTTTGTAAAAGACAATAAAACCATTACTCTTATGCAGATTGACTCCAAGACAAGTGTATGAAGATCAAAGCTGAAATTAAAAAGAGATAATGACTTGAAAAAAAATTGTGAGGCAGAGAGTTCAAATAAAGATGATGAGAAAGAGAGTGAACAAAAAAAAATAGAGAGTGAAAAAAATGAGAGAGAAAAAAAAATAAGCGAGTTTTTATGCTAAGGTGAGGGATGTCAAGAGTGTTTTTTATACAAACCAGCACACGTATTTGTAATTTTATACAAAGAGGCATGTTTTAATACTAACAAACTTGACAAATCTTTGCAATTCTAACGAACTTGGCCGATCTTTACCGAGGTATTGTTGTCTCTCTTATTGCGGGAATATGAGGAACGTGTTTCCTAATGATGTGCCTAGCGAATTGCCACCTATTAGAAGAATAGAGGCATCAAATTGGATTTTGTGCCAAGTGCGACAATTCCTAAAACCAGCTTCTCGGGAATAATGCGAAGGAGACAAAGGAACTTCAAAGGCAAGTTGAGGAGTTGTTGACCAAAGGGCACGTGAGAGAGAGAAAATGAGTCTGTCTGTGATCTTTGGTCTTGCTTGTACTTTAAGAAAAGGACGAAACTTGGAGAATGTGTGTTGATTGCAAGGCTATCAGCAACATTACGTAAAGTATAGACATCTCATCCTTACGCTAGATGACATGTTGGATGAATTGCATGGATCATGTATTTTCACAAAAATTGATTTGAAAAGTGGGTATCATCAAATTAGGATGAAAGAGGGTGATGAATGGAAAACTGCCTTTAAAACTAAATATGGATTGCATGAGTGGTTGGTAATGCCTTTAGGTCTAACTAATGCACTAGTTAAATTCATGAGGTTAATGAATCATGCATTGCATGCATTTATAGGCAGAGATTTGTTGTGGTCTATTTTGATGATATTTTGATGTATAGTAAGAACATAGATGAGCATGTCGATCATTCGCATTGTGTGCTTGTTGTTTTAAGAAAAGAAAAATTATATGTCAATTTAAAGAAATGTTCATTTTGCATGGACAAAGTTGTTAAAAAATCTTTGTGGGTTTTAAATGGGGTAGTAAGCAAGATCGTGCATTTATTGAAATTAAAGAAAGGTTTTGTCATTTAACTCCTTTATTAGCATTACCTAATTTTTTTTAAAAAGAATTTAGATTGAGTGTGATGCCTCGGGAATAGGTATTGGGTTTGTTTTGATGCGGGAGAAGCGACGAATAGCCTATTTTTAGTGAAAAGCTAAATGGGACGGTTTTGAACTACTTAACATGTGACAATGATAGGCTTTATGCCTTGGTGAGAGCATTGGAGACTTGGCAATATTACCTTTCGCCAAAAGAATTTGTCATACATACGCGACCATGAGTCCTTGAAGCACTTGAAATGACAAGGTAAGTTGAATAAAAGACATGCCAAGTGGGTGGAATTCATTGAGACCATTCTCTTATGTAATCAAATACAAACAAGGTAAGGAAAATATTGTGGTTGATGCATTATCAAGAAGGTATGCTGCATTGTCTACTGCTTTAAATGCAAAGTTATTGGGATTTGAATATATTAAAGAATTGGCATGCTAATGATAATGACTTTGCTAGTGTGTGGGCAGCATGTGAGAAGGCGGCATTTAGTAAATTCTATAGACTAGATGGGTACTTGTTTAAGAGAGAATAAACTTTGTGTCGCTAACGGTTCTATGCGTGAGTTGCTTGTGCGTGAAGCAAATGGAGGTGGT
>NC_134015.1:34676613-34718263 GCF_040712315.1 Castanea sativa | reverse complement strand
AAGGTGTTGGGATTTATGAGCAAATGCTAAAGGCAAGGGACTCTAGAATTTTCCCTGCCTAAGCTCTCTCCACCGTTTGGACTCCTTCAGTATCTTGGTTTTATCCATCACACGGGAAATCTCCCCAAACGCCTTGGAGGGTTTTCATAGTGGCGTGGAGGTCTTGTACGGGGCCATGTCAGACGGTGCACGAAGGCCGAAACGGTAGAAGAATTTTTTCACCTTATTCCCGGTCCCAGCTGAAGATCATAAAGTCAAAGGGTACTGTATAGTTTCGTAGCTAGTGAGCTCGTTGTCGAGGCTTCGTGCGTGATACACCCGACTCTAGAATAAGTGGACCTCGGAAGGGTAGGTATTTTTTCATGGAAGGGGAAGAATGGATGTGTCGTCCAGGGGATAACAAATATATGCTTGTCGACACAACATGGGGCATAATGCCTTCGTTAAACTGAGGGTATGCACTTGCTTTAGTTCTCGTGTGTGTTCAAACCTTTTATTTTTTGTAAGTCACTCTAAACGTCTTCTTTTGCAACTCGAGACCGTCCGCAGAGTTACATTGGAGCAGTGGAGACTTCTTGGAGAGGATTTTTAATAAGACCAAGCTCGAAGAGAGGACGTCGGCAAAATTAGTCACACTCGACACACTCCACGGTATTGTGAAGGCCCTCGAACCAAACTCGGCGCCCGTCGTTACGATAATAGAGTTCGCAAACGTAAGCCCGTCATTAAACGCTTTCGGTTTCGGCCGTTATACTCATTCTTTTCTAATGCTCCACATCCGTCTTTTCTTTACATCTCAAATGGACAGTTTCTCAAAAGAAGAGCCTTCATCAGAGCAGGAAGCGGCTTAAGAAGATACAAGAGGCCGGTTAAAATAGATTAAGTGGGGACAAGTACATCCGTTCAGTCCAAACGGAAGCAGCCGGAGAAAATGGACCGTCAACAAAAGAAGCAAAAAACAACCCCTGAAAGCCTCGTCGGTAAGCGCTGGAAGCCGAGAACCAAAAGAATCTGTCACTATCCCCATAAGGCATGGAAAAGGTAAAGGTTTGATGAAAGGTCCGAGCCTCTGCGGCCAGAAACCACCCGTCCTCACTACGAGAAGATTTAGAATATGCCTTAGAAAAACTCTCGTCTATTATGGAGATTGTTGATGATTATGAAGACCTTGGTAACCACGCTAGAGAGGCCGATGGGAGAGACGGGCCTTTTTACCATTGCTCAGGTATTTTAAACCCATCCTCAGCTCTTGAACCCATCCTTCCTTATCCGGATGTCATTTATATCATATTCATTTTGACTTTGTTTTCAGGCCATGTTGCCCATGAATGAAAGGGGTTGTATGGGTTGCTTGTTTGAATCATGAGACGACTTTAGACCGTTCTCAGGAAGAAGGAGAATAAGGCGATGGAGGACGAGCTTCATGATCTGAGCTCGGCCTGGAAGATCAATATGGAGAGAAAACTCACCCTATTCAAAGCAAGTAGGTTAGAGGAGCAGGCTGAGAGAGGCAAGACTGAGCAGCTTGACACAAATCACTTGAAGGACAAAAGAAAAGGAGGTGACAGACGCCAGAAAATCATCTCCGCGATGCCAAAAGAAGAGGTCAAGATGCGGGAGTACTTCGTGACTCCGAGACCTTCTTTTAGCAGAGCTTGGGAGCTCCTTTGCTGACGGACTTTGATGATGCCCTCCATCGAGTGCTTAAGCCTCATATCCGTAGTACTTGAGACGTGTCCCATGTCTCCAGATAGACGCCCAAGGGCGGGACATGAGCTTCACTCCGTACCATTCGTAGAGTCCAGCAGAGATTCTGTTTGCTGTTAATGCTCAAGATCAAACCAGATGAAGGCCAGACTCTCTGCTCAAGATCAGACCAGACGAAAAGGCCAAACTCTCGCTCTAAGATTAACTAGGTCAGACGATAATTTCAGAAGAAACTTGAAAGTACTCCCCCCGCCAGTAGTTTTTTTTTTTTTTAAATGTCAAGGACGGCTTTAACCGTCGTGATTTTTTTGTGGACAATTCCTCTTGTAGGATTTAATTATCTTATTTGCTTGTTTTTCTCCGTCGTGCATCTTTTTTTTAATTTATGGTTCGTACAATAGATAATCTAATCATGTCGCAAGGGGTCCAGTCCAAATGTGAACTTGTATATACGACTAAGACATCTTTTACTTATGAGGTTTCCGGAAATACCATTCTCCACAATTTGACTCATACATTTCATCAGAATGATAGGATGATCCGTCCACTTTTTGGACTCATATATTCATCCTTAAGAGGATGATCCATTCATTTTTTGGACTCACATATATCATCCTTGAGATGATGATCCGTCCACTATATTTTTCATCTTTTTGGATAATCCGTCCATTACGTGGACTTGACACATTTTCATCCTTTTTGGATGATCCGATTCCAGCTCGTGTGTACTTTGTATATTTTTCATCCTTCTTGGAATGTATCCACCCACTATATGGACTTTATTTTTCATCCTTTTTGGATGATCCGTCCACTATGTGGACTTAACACATTTTCCCATCCTTTTTGGATGATCAAAAAGTTCACTATGTGGACTTAATTTTTTTATCCTTTTGGATGATCCGTCCACCGTGTGGACTTTGTTTCCCATCCTTTTTTGGATGATGCCCATCCACTGCGTGGACTTTGTTTTTCATCCTTTTTGGATGAGTCCGTCCACTATGTGGACTTTGTTTTTCATCCTTTTGGATGATTCGTCCACTATGTGGACTTAACATATTTTCATCCTTTTTAGATGATCCGTTCACTCGTGTGGACTTTGTTTCCCATCCTTTTTGGATGATCCGTTTGCCCACTCGTGTGGACTTTGTTTTTCATCCTTTTGGATGATCCATCCACTATGTGGACTTAACACATTCTCATCCTTTTTTGGATGATCCGTCCACTGTGTGGACTTGGTAGATTTTGAGCAAAACATATTCCAGTAAACTCCTTAAGCTATCTAGATGGATTACTTAGAATATTGTTCAGTAAAAATGAAAGACGCCATTTGGCTCTGAAAAAGTGCTGGTAGGAAATAAAAACTAAAAGATAATCAAAATACGAGGTAAATGAATGCCTGCCGTTCTCTGCCCTTCGCCTACTGGTAGTATTTCTTCAGGTGCTTCAGATGTTCCATGGGTGACTCGGTTTTTTTCCGTCTAGTGTCTCTAAGTAGTATGTTCCCTTCCTATGCCATGAAATCATACACCTGTATGGTCCTTCCAAGTTAGGACCCAGTTTCCCTTGGGAGGCATCCTTCTGTAGCGCCGAGTACTTTCTTAAGACCAGATCTCTCACTTGGAAATCCCCGTGCCTTAACCTTGGAGTTGTAATGCTTTTGCCATTCAGGTCTTGGCATATTGCGCTAATCTTCTCTGCGTGAGCTGTGGCCCTGACTTCGTCCACAAGGTCAAGCAATAAGCGCAAAGCTTCGTCATTCTTGCTCTTGTCGTAGTTCTCCACACGGTAGCTTGTTAACCCTACTTCTCTCCGTACTGAGAGCCTCACTACCATACGAACAATCGAAACGGTGTTTCCCTTGTCGGTGTTCTCGTCGTTGTCTTGTATGCCCATAAAATACTTTGGTTATTCGTAACCGGCTATATGCCCAGCTTGCCCCACTTGAGCCGGGCTCTTGATAATACCTTAAGCAAGGACCGGTTTGTGATTTCAACTTGATCCGTCGGCCTACTTGGGTGGACGGGCGACAGAGTAGTGATTCTTGATCCCCAAGCGGGAACAAAAGTCTCTAAATGTGTTCAAATTGTCGAATTGTTTTTCTGTTGTCCGGAAACCATCTTGGCCCTCTGGAATTCCAATCTATCTGTAAATAATACTTTTCCATACAAAACTATGGATATTCTTCTCCGTGCAGATAGTGGTAAGAGCCTCCGCTTCCACCCATTTGGTGAAGTAGTCAATACCTACCACTAAGAACTTTAAGCCGCCTCGCTGCTTTTGGGGAACGGACCCATGATGTTCTAACCCCCATTATGCAAAGCGGCCATGGGGCCGTCACTAGGGGTAAGTTCTTCCGTTGATTGTCTTATGAAATTGCCAAATCGTTGGCACTTGTCATAAGCTCTAACATATGTGTGGGCATCCTTTTGCATTGTTGGCCAGTAGTATCTTGCTCGGAGTAGCTTATGTACTAAGGACCTTGATCCGTAATGGTTTCCACAAACTCCTTCATGGACCTTCCTCATCACGTAATCCGCTTCTTCGCGGCCGAGACATCTTAGATATGGTCGGGAGAATCCTCTTTCTGTATAGGACGTCTTTAATCAAAACGGCTAATTGGAGTATTTAACCTTCAACTTCCTTGCGTCCTCTTTGTTATCGGGTAGCTTGCCTTCCTTGAGATTTGCCGCCACTATTAGAGCCGTCCAGAACAACACTCATTGCTTACCTCTCTGCATGCTAATGTCATCTAATAACGGAGTAAGGGGGCCCAAACTTGGATGCAGGGACAATACCTCGTTTAGGGGTGATCATGGGTACTTCCGCCGAAGCCGCTTTTGCGTTAGTCGGTTGACTTCTTGGTTCTCCTCCTCTTAGGATTTGAACCATATTGACTTGGAGGTTATTCGTTTCCGACCCTTCACTTCCTCAAGATACCTTCTCATCCTTTTCATTCTGCGGAGCCCATTAGCTCCCATTAACCCGAAAGCTTGGTCACGATTTGTGAATCGAGTAAGAACGACCACACTTCTTAGCTCTCGCCGCTATCGCAAGGTCCAGTCTCGCTACCAAGGCCTCATATTCCGCCTCGTTGTTGGTAGTAGCGAAGTCCAAACGTTTGATCATACATTTCGATCTTGTCTCCTCTCTGGGGTGTGGAGTACAACTCCAAAGACACCTCCGGCTATGTTTATTCCCTGAAATTAGATCCGTCCGTATGGACTCTCCATATGGGCGTCTCTTCGCCCCCGATCTTTTGTGATAATGAATTTAGCAATGAAGTCTCCGCCAATCTATTCGTCCTTTCATCCGGTTGCCCGTGGTTGATATCGGATATCGAATTCACTTAGCACTCGATTGCCCATAGCGCCAGTCCGTCGCAGTTAAGCCTTCAGGACTATCTCTATCGCTATTCGTAAGTGGTTTATCTCGTCAGTGACATTTATGGTATGCGCTTGAAAGTATGGTTTGAGTTTCGAGCTGCGGTTACTAGAGCAAATGCAAAGTTTTTCCATCTCCGAGGGTACCTTCTTACTCGCTTCTCTCAAATGCTCGGCTTATAAAGTACATGGGTTTTTGTACCTTTCCTTCTTCTCTAATGGAGGTAAGCTTGGACTGACTGATCGTGGCTAAGGAGACGACAAGGTACAGTAGAACAATTCTTCCCCCGACATAGATGGGGCCGTAAGCAACGGCGGAGCCCTGTAGAGATACACCTTTAACTCTTCAAATGCCTTTTGGCACTCGTCCGTCCATTCAGAAACAATGATCTCTTTAGTGTGCGGAAGAATGGGAGGCATTTGTCCGTCGCGCTTGATACAAATCTATTCAAGGCTGCGATCTTGTCGGTGCACAGCCGTTTCGTACTTCCTTTTTACCGTCCTTGGAGGAGATAGTTCCATGATCGCCTTTACCTTTCCGGGTTGACTTATCTCAATGCTGCCCTGACTAGATACCATAAATCCCAAGAATTTTCATGCGGTTACTCCGAATGCGCATTTGCTCGTATTTAGCCTTTCATTTTATATGACCGAAGAGTATCGAAAGTCTCCTGGAGGTCCTTCGTGTGTTCGGACTCCCGTACGCTTTTTACCAACATATCGTCATTACATAAACCTGCCATGTTCTTACGCCAATTTGGTGCGTGAATATCTCTCGTTGCATCAGAATCTCTCGATATATGGCTCTTACGTTTTTAAGCCCGAAAGGCATCAGCTTTGTAGCAAAAAAGCCCACGACGCTTTGTGACTTTAACGAGGTTTTCTCCTCTGATCGACCTTGTCCAATTTAATTTGGTTATAGTCGGAGAAGGCATCCATGAAGCTCAAGAGTTCATGTCTTACGGTGGAGATCTCACGAGTGGGTGTCAATACGTGGGAGTAGGTAACTATCCTGAGGGCATGTGGCCTCCCTATTCGAGACTCCGTGAAGTCAACACACATTCTCCACTTCCCATTTGCCTTCTTGACCATTACTACATTTGCCAACCAATCAGGGTAGTACACCTTCGCGCATGAAGTCCACTTCTTGTAGCTTCCGGTACTTCTTCTTCGCTATGGCTCGAGTCGCGTCTGAAGGGCGAAAACACCCGTTCCTCTTTTGCTGTTCGAACAAGGGAGAAAGATGGTGACACGTTCAACCCATTTAAACTGATGACCGACGGGTCTATCCCCAGGGCATGTCCTCGTGACTCCAGTGCAAAACATATCTTGGTTTTCTTTGAAGGAATAATGTGAGTGTCTTGTCCGAGACTTGTTGGCTTGGCCAAGGTTCCGAAAGTTCTTGCTGGTCCGTTCGGGCCTAGAATCATCCAGGTGTACTTCTTCTAACTTTTCCACCGGTTCTCGCCATCGTTCACCTCTTCCTTCAACACTCATTGCTTGTAGGTGGTCATCCCTTTTCATTCATGGCGATGTAGCATTCCCGTGCAGCCACCTCGATTTCGCAAGCTCTCTGACTCCGTATTCAGTGGGGAATTTGACCATTAGATGGTAGGTTGAGGTGACAGCCTTCCATGCATTGAGAGTGGGCCGTCCAAGGATGGCGTTATAAGCAGAAGAGCAGTCGATCACAAGGAAAGCAACATCCTTGGTTATTTGTTGTGGGTAATCCCCGACTGTCACAGACAATGTGACGACTCCTAAAGGATAGACCCTTGTCCCTCCGAAGCCAACAAGGGGTGCATTCGTTGGGACCAGTCGTTCTCTACCAATCCCCATCTGCTGGAACGTGGGGTAGTAGAGGATATCCGCTGAGCTTCTGTTGTCCACCAAAACTCGATGTATGTTGTAGTCCCCTGTTTGTATGCTGACGACGAGTGCGTCGTCATGTGGGTGGTGAAGGCGTCGCGCATCTTCTTCCGAAAACCCGATGCTGGGGTTATCTCGTCGTGTTACTTTCAGTGAGGAACCTGTCGACTGGACGCTTTGAACCACCCGCAAATAGGTCTTTCTGGCCTTTTTGGACGACCCTACAGAAGTAGTGCCCCTACAATCATCCGTATGTCTCCTACAGGTGGTCTGGGATGCTCGTTCTCCCGTTGGGGATTTTGTTCCTGGTGTTGATCCGTTCTCTCCTTTCTCACAAACCTTTGCAACCTTCCTTGCCTAATGAGGGCTTCAATTTGCTGTTTTAAGTCATAACAGTCCGCCGTATTATGGCCATAATCGCCATGAAAACGGCAGTATCTGTCTTTTGGCCTCTTATTCAGATCCCCCTTCAGCTTGCCAGGAAATGTCAGGGTTCCTTCATCTTTAATCTGCATTAACACTTGGTCGATTGGGGCTGTGAAAGGGGTGAAGTTCGTGAATCTTCCCGCGGGCAGTTTGGGTCGTCGATCTTCCCGTCGCTCTCCGGTTCTAGCCATCTTTCGTCCCTTGTCCGGTCATGTATCTTCCTGCCTTTCCCTTTTTCTAGGTTTTTCCTCTCGGGCCAGCAAGGCATCCTCTGCGTTCATGTACTTCGTTGCCCTGTAAAACACTTCGGACATAGTCTTTGGGTCATTTTTATACAGAGAAAACAGGAACTTACCCTTCCGCAATCCGTTTGTGAATGCTGCTACAAGTATCTTGTCATCTACCTCGTCTATTGAGAGGGCTTTCTTGTTAAAGCTGCCTATGTATGATCTTAGAGTCTCGTCTTCTCGTTGCCTAATGTTCATCAGACACGCGGTAGACTTCTTATGACGGTGACTCCCGATAAAGTGTGATATGAAATGTGCGCCTAATTCCTTAAAAGTGTCGATGGAATTAGGCATCGCCCATCGTACCAGTCCGCAGGTCCTTTCAAGGTGGTGGGAAAAGCCCTACACATGATTTCATCCAAGACACCCCGAAGATGCATTAGGGTCTTGAAAGATTCCAAGTGATCTAATGGGTCCTTGGATCCGTCGTAGTTCTCCACCCTCGAGGCATGCGAAATTTTGGGGGAAGCGGGGCACGAACTTACGAGCGCCGTGAAAGGCGAATCGTTCTATGGACTAGGTCATCCAGGACACCGGAGATTTGACCTCCGAGGGCATTCATCATCACATCCATCTCGTTCCCTTATCTCCTACATCTCACCCGCTATGTGATTTGGTAAGGTGTTTGAGATGGATGGCCGGTAAGTGTCCTACCGCTCCGGTCTACTCGAGCGTTGCTACCCTCAGGCCCTTCGCGTTCCTCCCATCCGTGCTAGCACCTTCTTGGTCTTCCTCCGGTGCGCTTGGGGTGCGCATTCCTTTGTCGCAGCTTGCTTTTCTAGATCATGATTCTGCTTGGTTAGGCGCCCAACCGCCGCGGGCAAGCGTTTTGGACTTGCCTTTCTAGAGCCTGTGGCGTTCGGTTCGTCGCCTTGATTATTGGTTGTTGCCATTTGGCCTTAAAAATGCCGGTGCTACTTACAAACGCGCAGCCACCACTTTGTTGCATGATTTGATCCATAAAGAAGTAGAAGTTTATGTTGATGACATGATAATGAAGTCCAAAGACCATGAAGGGCATATGCCGACTTTGAGGAAGTTCTTTGAAAGAATCTGGTTCTACATGTTACGATTGAATTCCAAGAAATGCACTTTCGGAGTCACATCCGGAAAAATATTAAGGTTTATGGTAAGCCAAAGAGGAATAGAAGTTGATCTTGACAAAATCAAGGCAATTGTAAAAATGAAGCCTCTAAGAATTAAGAAGGAGATCCAAGGATTTTTAGGGAGGACACAGTACATCAGCAGGTTCATAGCTCAACTCACCATAACATGTGAACTAATCTTCAGAATCGCAAGAAGGAAGTCCCTACTGTGTGGAATGAACAATTTCAAGAAGCCTTTGAGAAGATCAAGAATTATTTGATGAAACCGCCACTACTTGTCCCACCAGTACTCGAAAAGCCATTGTTGTTGTATCTCACCTCTACAGATACAGCAATGGGGGCTCTACTTGCTCAATACCTAGAAGAGACTAAGAAGGAGAATGCAATTTACTACATCAGCAAGAAGATGTTGCCATATGAAGAAAAGTATTCACCCTTAGAGAAGACATGTGTAGCACTTGTTTGGGCAACCCGCAAACTCCAACATTATATGCTTGCTTACAAGGTTTTGTTGATTACAAGAATGGATCCTTTGAAGTACTTAATGGAAAAATCCGTGCAAGATGGGAAGACTGCTAAATGGGTCTTACTTTTGTCAGAATTTGATATCAAATATGTGACTCAGAAATCTGTGAAAGGGAGAGCAATTGCAAATAACTTAGCCCATTGTTCACCAGAAGAAGCTGAAGAGATCTAAGGGGACTTTTCGGATGAAGAGATCATTGGGATTGATGTATAATCATGGAAGATGTATTTTGATGGAGCAACAAATTAAAACAGAAGTGGAATTAGAGTTCTCTTAATTTCACCAAAAGGGACACACATTCCATTTTTTGGCAGACTTAACTTTCCTGCCACCAACAATGCCACAGAGTATGAAGCTTGCATTATGGGTCTACAGCAGCCTTAGGCCTAGGAGTGAAGGAGTTGGAGGTATACGGAGACTTAGCTCTAATAATCTCTCAGATTCAGAATAAATGGAAGATCAAAGAAAAAAAGCTTATGCCTTATCATGAATGTCTTCAGAAGTGGGCGTCAAAATTCAGCAAGATCCAATATCAGTATGTGCCATGCCAAGGATGCATAATCAAATTGCAAATGCTTTAGCAACCATGGCATCCATGATGGATGGGCCGAAAAAAGATGAAGCTAGGCCGATAGTGTTGGAACAGAAAGAAGAACCAGCCTACTGCATGACAATAGAAGGAGATGAGGGAAAGAATGGAGGAGGTGAATGGTATTCAGACATCCTACACTACCTTAAGGATGGGACATACCCACCATCTGCAGACAAGAATGACCAATTGACCATCTAAAGGTTGTCCACTAATTACATTATTTGTGATGAAAGACTTTATAGAAGATCATATGATAGAATTCATATACTTTATGCAACCGCTAAGGAGGCATAGCAAATAATTGAAGAGGTTCATGAATCAAGCTATAGGCCACACATGAATGCACACATGCTATCAAGGAAGATAATGAGACAAGGCTATTATTGAACCACAATGGAAGTCGATTGTGCAGCTCATGTTCGAAAAGTCATCAATGCCAAGTTCACGGAGATCTGAAGCACATGCCACCCATGCCACTACATACCATGACATCACCCTGGCCCTTCTCTACATGGAGGATAGACATCATTGGGAAGATTCACCTAACTGCATCCAATGGCCATGAATTCATACTTGTTGTCATAGACTATTTCACTAAATGGGTAGAAGCTGCCTCATACAAAGTTCTATATTCAAAGAAAGTTGCTCAATTCATTCAGACCAACATAATCTATAGATATGAGGTACCACATGAAATTATCTCTCGACAATGGGTTACATTTTAAAGGAAAAATAGAGAAGCTACTTCGACAGTTCAACATTCAGCACCACAAGTCTTCACCTTACCGTTCTCAAACCAATGGGGCAGTTGAGGCTGCTAATAAAAATATAGGATGAATCTTGAAGAAAAGCACAAAGAATTACAAGGACTGGGGGTATAGAACATCAATCCGATCTTCCACAGGAGCCACTCTTTATTCATTGGTGTATGGGATGGAAGTGATCCTTCCCATTGAAATGGGTGTCCGTTCACTAAGGACAGTATTGGAAAGTGAAATCTTTGAGGCAGATGGGTTGCAAAGCGAGATATGACCATTATGTATGTTGGATAAGAAAAAGACTCAAAGCCCTGTATCACATTCGGGGATACCAAAAGAGACTAAGGAAAGCTTTTGATAAGAAAGCACGAAGTAGGGATTTGAAGTTGGGAGATCTAGTGTTGAAAGAAATCGAGCCCGGTTCAAGATGCAAACGGGAAGTTCAAGCAAAATTGGGCAAGCCCATACATTATCAAGCAGATATACTCTAGGGGAGCAGTAAGGTTAATGGACTTATATGCAAACCCTTTCACTGAGCCAACCAACATGGATCAATTGAAGAAGTATCACGTCTGAAGTGATTGTAAATTATGTTATTTCCCTTCCTAGGCTTCACAAAAAAAAAAAGCTCGCTCAGCTAAAAACCCGAAAGGGCGGTCTAGGCAAAAATTAGAGCAACACAAAAAAAAAGGTAGTTTGAAAACCCGAAAGGGCGACCTATGCAAAAGGAGAGTAAAAAAAAAAAAGTGAGAGAGCCTGCTAGGTTGAAAACCTGAAAGGGTGACCTAGGCAAATGTTAAGGCCAATAAATAAAAATCATCATCAATGAACTACGTAATGACCTGATCCTTCTATCAAAAGGGGTACGTAGGAAACCATGCATTGGTCTAGTCACAATTTCCGAAAACCCACCACTTTCCCATTAACCGAAATTACCAAAAATTCAACAATTCCATTAAACCACGTCATTACACAAAATCTCAAACCCTAAGCCAAACCATAAAAATAAAAAAATAAAAAAACCCAAAAGCCTACACCATAAACGAAACCCCTAACACTGCAAAACCTAAATAATTCATAAACATAAGAGTTTTTACATTAACTTTAAAATAAACATGCTCAAAGCCAAAAAATAAGAAGGTCACTTTGTCTTTAGTTTTTTGTTTTTCTATTGATCATTAATTTCTTCGTATTAGGTGCTTCATCCTCCTTGTCCCTTCTTTTGAATTTAAAGTTGTCTTTATCGAGTCTTTCCCGGTTGTCTCTGAGAAACTGTTCTCTCATAATAACCCTCTCAGCTTCCTTGTCAGCAATTTTGTCTATCAACCAGTTTGAGTATTCTGTAGTCATCCTGTGAAAGTGAACCTTGACAAAAGATTGGTCCACTTGGTCAGCCATTAGGCATTCCTTGCTCATATTTGAATTGCCTCAAGAGTCTATCTCCCTTGTAGAAAGTTGCCCTCCGCAACCTAACAAGGAAAAGGTGATATGATCTTGGAGACCGTAGTAGAGGGGGTGGGCACTTCCACCAATAACAGTCCCATTGAATTGAGGTACTGGATTTATTGTCCAAGAACTTCACCCAATCACTCTCAGTTTGGCACTCAGTTTTGACTACAGCTGATGTGCATGAAATATATACAATAAAGTACTCATATATCTACATATTTAGCCTTACTTTTATGTTATTTTGTTACTGATTATATAATATCTTTGTGTTGTAGGTAACAAGGGCTTTACATGCAAAGTGGGGCTAAGCCAATTGAATCAAGCCAACTTTCATCTAGATAGGCATGAATTCAAGAGAAGACCAACCCAATTAAATTCAAGTCCAAGTGGAGCAAGGAATCAAAGGAAATTTGCACCAATCCAAGTCCAATTCGGATTAGGATTCCAGCCTGCACATCAGTAGTATTTTTGCATAACTTTCGGCTTAGATATCCAATCAAGATGATTCAAGTTGTACTGGAAAGTTAACTTAAAGGGATACAACTTTGTAGTTTACCAAAAGTCCAAATTCTGACGTTAAATAGGCCAAAATCGTCGGTTAAGTGAAGCCTAAAAATTTGGGATTTTCTCCAAACGGGAATAGGATTCCTTGACCTATTTAAATACTCTTTAGGGAAAAAAAGAAAAAAGAAAAAAACCTGAGAGGAAAAGGGGGCGCCACATAGAAGAACTTGTTTTGGGAGACATTATGAAGAGGAGGATGCGAGGACAAAGGCGAGAGCTTCATGTTGATCAACCAATTCGGATGAAAAACATAAGTTTTATTTGTTTTCTTTTCAATTTTATTATGAACTAAATTTATTTTCTAGAGCGTTGATGTAGTCTAGCAATGAACACAATTTATATTCTGAGTTATTTTATTTTTAATATTTCCATGATTGAGTGTTTAATTCTTATTCTTAATGCTTACTTTTTTTTTTTACGAATTATTGTTTGATCAATTGAATTACAATGAGACCGAGAGGTGATTTGTTATTTTAGTTCTAGAATTAAACACCATTAGTTGAGCGAAAGTAGAGATGCTTTACTGCGATTAGTGTGATTTTTTCAGAAAATTCAAAGTACGTAATGAGTCTCCAATTAATTAAATTCACATAGAGATATGGAATTGTTAGTTGAAGATATTTTTGATATTATTCGAGAGAAGATATTGAATACTTAAGGAATTTTTAATCATCAATGGGAGATTATTAGAATTTAATAATTAGGAAGAATAAATTGTGTGGGATTTGTTAGGTGAAATCAAATGATCTAGATCAATTCTTATCATATTTTTACACTTTTAGATTTTTGCATTTTGTTAATCTTTTATTCGTAGATTTATTTTTATTAAATAGTTTAATTTAATTCGGATAGTAGAACGTTCCATTTATTTTCGATTTTCCAAATAGTAATTAATTTAGTGAATTTCGATATTCAATAACATAGTTAATCCCTGTGGATTCGACATTCGTTTTCTAAAAGCACTTTACTACTTGTTACGATTCTGTGCGCTTACAGATTATTTTACGCGAACAACGGACACTGCTAAGAAAAGCTTGCTAGGCCCATAATTACCGGTTGTAGGCTTGGCAATCATATCCAGTCACTCCATCAGCCATAACTGCAAAGTCAAAGGACTCCCTAAGAAGTTCTAAGTTTCACCACCATGAAATACAACATCTAGTCTTATAAGAGTTTCTGCCAAGATTAATGAAACAAGATTATCACCATCTTCAATTTGATTCACAACACTTATGGCTTGAGCATCCACGAAACCACGTCTCCTAGAGCAAAGCAAAAGTTTTCCCATATGCATAAGGCCAAACTGAAGTTATTTTTGCATATTATTAGTTAGTCCATAGGTGCGTTTATCAATCAACCAAGAGATAATTGCACGAAGATTCACTATATGGCCTTCAATCATACTATCAGTAGTGGAAGTACAAAGACCGAGAGCATTAGCAACAAATTTTCTGCTTGGATCATAGCCCAAGATAGCGGAAAACTCTTCAATTGTCAGACAGAGTTCAGCAGTGTTAAACTGAAACACATGATCTTCAAAATCTCAGAACTTCACGGCAGCACAAAGGAAGTCCCACTTGATTTTGACATTCCTCGGAGCCTTAATTCCCTCTAGTTTGAAGGCTATAAAATTGGTTTTGGTACTAAAATCAAAGCTACGAACTCATCTATTGATATCATGAATTGTTGAATGAGAGAAATTATGATTGCTAGCCATGGATGACTTTTGCTTGTGATTATTGTGTTTTGCTAACCTTTATGCAGAGAATTGTCATAGGAGAATTCATTTATATAAGCTACATCAATTCCTAATCAGGTTTGAAATAGGTTTCAGAGAGTTTGTAGCTGACTAGGAAAGTGTTTCATGATCACAAATGAAGTAAATATTTTCAAAAAACCCGAAAACAAGATACTTGCGTTGGAAAGGAGTAAGGAGTCAGCCCATCATAGCGTGAAGTCATGATGTGGCCCAGTGCCATTTGGCACTCTAAAAGTGTCAAATAGCACTCCAAAAGTGCCGAATGGCACTCCTCACATGCCAAGTGGCACACAGCCCCTCCATCGTACACCCATGCAATTCCATGCAAATTCATGTTCTTGGACTTTTTTTAGATCGTTTGACACTCAAAAAGTTTTTATTTTTTATTTTATTTTTTTTATAGTCAGACTGAGGCAACTTGACGTGTCTAACTCACTTGTTTTCAAAAATCATCACTTGCATCATTGCTTTCAAAAATTGATCAAATCAAGTTTTCTTTTTAAGACTCATGAATTTATGTTCCAAACTAGGGGAATTTGCCCATGCCTCATGCAATTTTCAAAAAAAAAAAAATCATCAATTTTTTTCAAAAAATCATCATTGAGATTTCCAAAATTCATGCATTCCTTTTTAAACTAGGGGCATTCGTCCATGACTCATTTATCTTTAAAAAAAAAACACCATCATCATTTTTCTATTTAAAAAAAAAGAAATTTTCATCACCAAGATTTCCAAAATTCATGCATTCATTTTAAACTAGGGGCATTCGGCTCTGACTCATTCAAGCAAGTGCAGATTCCAATAGAGCTAATCAAGATAAGTTTAAATTGATACTATAAGACCTCATCAAGTGAATTCTAAACTTATCTTAGTTAAATTTTCTACATGATCGAAGGCGACTACGAGGACAAAGCACTAAACATGGAAATTAATATAAGATTTTCTAAGGAACAATTCCTTTTGTTTTGCGAGAAAATAAAAATACAAGTCATACATCATTGAGACTTCGAGTACGCCTGTGTGAGGATCTCCTTGATCCACCTTTAGAGGAGCCACCTTCATATTTCCTTCTTGACTTGAGAAAAAGCGAGGATCGTATTAACGATTTTCAAGTTCAAGGCTCCTGATCCTTTCCTCCGAGTTCTTCCGGTAGCATCGGCGACTTCCATTCTATGTGCCCGAAAAGTCGGCGAATCGAGTGTTAATTCCACCATCAAGCACAGTTCAAGCAAGAGATACTCAAAAAGCAACATGGCATACCCAGCTCAAATCATTGAGCAAATATTGGGAGGATTGAGTGCGAGCCAACAATTGCAAGCCTCTAATCACCTGCATGCTTTCCTCCACAAGATCCACATCAACCTGAAGCACAAATTGGCTAGATTAAGAGACATTCAATAAGCCAAGAAGAAATAAGGACAAAGAACTGAAAATTCAAGAATAAACTGGATCGGGCCAAGGAACATTTGGAGTATGCTCTGGCATAGTCAGAGGCATGGAACTATATGTTCCATCAAGATTCATCACATCATATTGCCATGCCGAAAAATGAGGATAAGCCTCCATGAAAGAACTGGAGGAACTACGGCATGATGAGGAGAATGAATCTCTTCCTCTCCATCTCCCTCTTCCTCCCCTTCGAAGATGGAGCTGAAAGTCCGGCATGCAGATATTGTCACCAAGCATAAATATGGAAAGAAATATACAAGGTAAAAGTTTAACTACAAAAAGGGGAAAAGAAGTACCGATATGCCAGCCAAGCAACCTTGCAGATGAGTTCAAATAAATTCGAATAAGTTCCCGCTGTTCTGGCATAATGTAGCCCGCACGGGCCTAAGTAATCTCTTCATCGGTCAAAAGGTCGGCTAACTAGATGGAGGGGCAAGGAGGAACTAGAATTGCTGTAGGAGGATACACATGATGAACTTGGGGTAACACACGATCACCAAGATACCAATACCTCCCATGTCCACATTCAAACAATGCACGACAACCAATCGGCTCAAAAGCCCATTCACACTCTGCATACACCTCACATCCAGCCCAAGGATCTAAAGCCATTTGAAAAATTACAAAGGAGCCCAGAATAAGAAAAGACCAAACCATAATCAAGCACCAAATATCCCGCACAAAAAAGGGGGGGGGGGAAGAAGAAGAAGGACTCACATCATCAGCAATCAAATTGTAAATCATCAAACACCAAATTTCCAAAGAACGCCTAGAGGTCACTAATAAATGATACTTGAGCAACCAACGGAGAAATCTAGGAAAAATACTGTTAACCTCCTCTTGAACTTGAGGACCCACTCCAAAGTACTCGTACATCCAAACCTGAAAATTGCCACAACACCATTACCACAAAGCCAAAATAATTTTCCAAAGCCTACATATAGCCAAAATTCCAAACCTCGCCTACCATACAAATGGAGCCCCACCCAAGCTTGAAAGACTCCGCCTAGAGAGTTAGGTCATGAAATGCATCAGAGTAGCATAGGTCATGTTGCCTTAGTCATAATTCCGAATTTGTCCAATTTTTCTCAAGTTTTCTAGGTAGCACGGATTCACGATCTTGCCTAAGCACAAGAAAGTCCCAATAAAAAGAAGCATGAACATACGAGCACCTTGTGCCGCAATCTCACAATAAGGAATATTTTCACATAGCCAAGACAAAGGGATATTGTTACCCCTCATTCTAGAAGGCACTACACCTAGAAGTTTCTTGAGTTCAGTTGAAGCAAGGGAATCATTGACAATAATTCTTTCACCACCCAACCTCGGACCGGTGATAATAGAGAAGTCATAAGGCGTCAACATTACCTCCCTAATACCTAGAAAGTGGAAAGTACATGTAGTGTCCCGAAGCGCTTTGCCAAGGCGAAAAGTAACTGGAGATTTTTGTATTTATGTGTCTCATGATTTAACAAAGTTTCGAAGAAAGTGCCAAAGCCTGCTTCATTGATGTTGTTTTTGATGCTAGGAGACAATGTTGCCCATGCACTTTTTAACATTTGGAGACTACCTCGACTCTTGAGGCTCGCAACACAAAAGTTCAGCTCATCAATTTCCATGACCAAACTACACATCCAAAAAAAAATTTACCATTTCCAACCCCACATCACAAAAAAAAAAAAACCAATGCCCCACCTAAATTTCACCACAATAAATATTCTTCGCATACCTATACACAACTACCAAATTTTTTCCATTGCCATGCGAAAAAAGTTCCTACATTTCCAAAATAGCAAAAAAAATTCCCACAAGCTCATGCCCATGCACAAATAAATTCTCACATGGCCAAAATCATAATCACAAAAATTTTCCAAGAACCAACATCACATGCCAAACAAAAGTTTTCATAATCAAAATTTCATGCCCATAAAATTTTTCCCACGTCCAAAATTTTCCATACCGACAAATTTACTCACAAAATTTTGCCATATCCATAAAACAAAGTTTACACATACCAATAAACTTTTCCCATATACATCATGAATACATTCACAAAAGCCTACCACAAATTTTTAACAATGCCAATACTCCCAAAATTTAAACTAAAATTCATCCAACAACATCACAATCTACCTACATTGTCAAAATTCCATAATCCACCAACATTGTCCAAATTGCACCATGATCAAGAAACAACACTTCAAGAATGTCCAAATCCATTTTCTAACATAACCAATCACACAATGCCCCAAATTTCAAACAACCAAATGACAATATCTCAACATGAAATTCTCAATGAAACATGAAACAACATTTTCCCAAGCAAAGAAACCAAAGAAAAACTCACTTTAGTGTCTACATGAAAATGTGGAGCATGGGTCCTAGGGTCTTGAAGAAGTCCATCCTCATCATTCCAATCAAATGTTGGATCATATTTCTTACCATGAAAGCAAGAAAAGAAGATCCCTTGGAGGAAGAAGCTATCTTGATGCAAAGAAAAATGGGTTTCACCGAAAATGGGTGTTTGGTGAAAATGCTCAAAACACAAGGATTTAAAGAAATATTGATAGAAATGGATGAGGGAAAGTTAAGAAGCTTAGAAAAGTGTTTTTTGTGAGAAGAAATGGTGAGATGAAGAAGAAAAATCAAGGGAAAGAAGAAGGTGAATAGTGTTAATGGAGGAAGAGAAGTTGATGAAGATGAAGCAAAAAGGAAAAAAATGAAGAAACAAAGAAGTGGGGGGCCAAAATTTTGGCCCCCCCTTTTAAACTTAGCTAAGAGCTAAGTCAACTCAGTCAAACTGAGTTGACTCAGTCAAACCCCCCAAAAAAAATTTCAATTATCTTTCAAACTCTAAATTTTCAATTCAAAATTTTCATTCCCAAAAAAAAAATCCACATTCTCAATGACAATTTAAAAAAAAAAAAATTCAAATCTCTAGTTTTCAAAATTTCAAGAAAAAAAAAAAAATTCAAACCCCAGATTTGATGATCAAAATTTCAAGCCTTAATTTTCAAAATTCCAAATCTCAAAATTTCGGATTTCAAATTCCAAATTTCAAGTTAAAATCTCAAAGTTTCAAAATCTCAAAATTTTAAATGTCAATTTCAAAACTTCCAAGTTTCAAAAATCAAATGTTTCTCAAAAATAGAATCTTTTGTCAATTAAACTTTTCTTGATTAAGTTCAAATCAAGAAGGGGTAAATGAAGATCACACATCTCAGAAACAGTAGGGCCACAAAGCCCTCATCGGTTAAAGTCTAATTCCAAATTTTGACTTTTGTAGCCAACAAGCTAGATCGAAGTAGAGAAGGCTTTTGATCAACATTTCAATAATTTAGATCAAAGTACGAAGTCCTGCGATCAACAATTTCGGATCAAAGTACGGATGACCTTTGATCGACATTCTAACGATTCGAGATCAAAGTAAAGAAGACCTTTGATCAACATTCTAGCAATTTCATATTTAAGTAGACAAGACCTTTGATCGACATTCCGGCAATTTTAGATCAAAGTAGATAAGACCTTTGATTGACACTCCGGCAATTTCGGATTGAATTAGAGAAGACTTTGATGGACACTCCGGCAATTTCATATCAAAGTAGAGAAGACCTTTGATCGACATTCCAACAATTTAAGATTGAAGTAGAGAAGACTTTGATCGACACTCCTGCAATTTCATATTGAAGTAGAGAAGACCTTTAATCGACACTCCGGCAATTTTAGATCGAAATAGAGAAGACCTTTGATCGACATTCCGGCAATTTCAAATCAAAGTAGAGAAGACCTTTGATCAACATTCCCGCGAATTTCGGATGAAAGTAGAGAAGACCTTTGATCAACATTTCAACAATTTCATATTGAAGTATAGAAGACCTTTGATCACACATTCCAAAATTTTCATATTGAAGTAGAGAAGACCTTTGATATATTAACAATTTCATATCAAAGTAGAGAAGACCTTCGATCAACATTCCGGCAATTTTAGATTGAAGTAGAGAAGCCCTTTGGTCGCGGACAACTCGGGTTTCAAGGTTGAGAAGCCCTTTGATCGTCTTTCTTCCGGTTTCAAGGTTGAGAAGTCCTTGATCACCCTTCTCTAGTTTCAAGGTTGAGAAGCCCTTTGATTGTCTTTCCTCCAATTTTAAGGTTAAGAAGTCCCCTGGTTACCTTTCATCAAGATCGAGGTTGAGAAGCTCTTTGGTCACAGACAATTCCATTTTCAAGATCGGGATTGAAAAGCCTCTTGGTTGCCTCCATCATTCGAGATCGGGATAGAAATGCCTCTTGGTCACCCCACTTGTCAAGAATCATTTCCAGAGTCATCAACTACCGGCTAAGTCAAGCATTTTCATTTTTCGTCAAAAAGATAAGGCACTAGTTCTATGTTTCGAAGTTTTAATTAAGGAGAATGACTTGAATGATCATTCATGTACCCCAAAAATCATGATTGCATTACATGCATCAATTTGTTCTTACATTACATGTATCAGTTTGTTTTTGCATTACATGCATTAAATCATTCATTGCATGTCATCAAAATGATCTTGAGGTTCTAACGGTCACAACGATATATCTGGTTTCCAAATCGGACCATCGAATTGAAAGATATCACGAGATCAAGTTTTCATGGTCTACATGCGTTGTATAGGGTGAAGCCAATCACGTGTGATTAATTGAAATTAATTTTAATTGGTTAATGATTAAAATTAATTAAATGAATTTATGTGATTGGTGGAGTATTTTCTTAAAGTGAGATTTGTTGGATGGGATTAAAACAAATAAGCTGATAATATTTAAAGACCGTTGATAATTAGGCTTTTAGGATAATTATATTCAAAATAATTATTTTAAAAGTCATAATTATCACTTTGAAATGAGGTTTATCATGAAAATAACTCTAAAATTCGTCCAAATATAGTCTTAGAGTTGGAAAACACTTCCAAACGTGCTAATCAAGTAGCACATTTTAGATTCACGTTTTGAGGCACTTTTGGCATAGTAGAATTCCAAATTCGAACTAGGCTATTTCTGGAAAAAGTTGTAGAGAATCGAATTTCCCTTCATCTATCAAAATTTGAACATAATTAAAATTTTGAGTAAAGAGATATGATCAAAATATGAAACTGGTTCTGATCTGAAAAATCAGCTTTACTCTTATCCAAATCTCCCCTTTTTAGGATTTTCCCTTATACTTTTTTTGCTGATTTTTTTCAGCATTCCAACCTCTATAAATAAGGGATGCCTCTCAAAATTAAGCACATTCTTTTTACGCTCAAGGAGGGACCCCTCTTGACACTTTTTCACCCCTCCTCCCCTAGAGAGACTTTTCATGCTGCGAGAGGCACACTCAAATTGCTCATATTTGCTAATCCACTCTTTGATATTTGCTGTTGAAATTAGGGTTTTTAGGTTTCAAAGATAATTGAATAAATTTCTTTGAACCCTAAAACATCATCTCAAGAACAAAAAGTGCTTCATGCAAGAGGTTGTTTTCAATCACCCAACTCCTTTTCTTTATGTCTTTCTCTTATGATAATGCATTTTTTTATCAATAACATGAATTATTAATCATTGTTTTGTTAAAGCATGATCTTGTTTATTTTTTAATTTTTTATATATAGTGGTTGTGATCTCTTTCTTAATTTCAATAATCTGCATATAACTAATTCTTTTTCTTAAAATAAAAACAAATCTGCGTCTTTCTTAGATGCGAGATCTAAATTTTTCCTAATCAAAATGGATTTGCATATTTATTAGATGTAGATCTGAATTTTTCTCAAATCAAAAGCTGATTCATATCTTTCTTAGATACGGATATGATTTTTTTTTAACATATGTAGATTTTGAAACAAAGAAAGAGATTAAACATGATTGCATTTATGGTTGTTTTGTTTTGTTTTGTTTGGTTCATATAGCATAAATTTATGTTACGAGTGAAATTCTCTTCATAAAAAATAAAATAAAATAAAAACTTTTTCATATTTTAAAAAAGATATATAAAAACGAGATCTAATTTTTTTGTTATCAAAAACCTTTTTTTATCATCACAAAATAGATCTGATCTTTTACAAACTTAAAACCATTTTTCCTACATGTTAAAACAGATCTGATCTTTTTACAAATTAAAATCAAAATTTTTTTTAATCACCAAAACAAATCTAAGTTTTTCTCTCCAAAAAACCATTTTTTTTAATTACAAAATAGATCTGATTTTTTCTAAACCAAAATCAATTTTTGTTTATCACTAAAACAGAGCTGAATTTTTTAAACAAAGAAGAGGATTCATTCATAAATAAATTTGTGTGACTTAGTTTTGTTCATATATACAACATGTCATTCATAGCATGCATAAAGGGTACATTAGTCACAAGAGTCTAGAAGACCAGACTTTGTCTAGGCGGAATGGGTGCCTAATACCTTCCCATTCCGTAACCTAGCCTCTGAATTTAGGTCTTTGGATAAGTAGATCTAAGCCTTGTCTTTATTTTTTATTTTGGGTAGAATGTAACTAGGGCAAAAAGACATTTAATTATTTGGTTGTTTATAACTGGGACCCAAAGCCATGTAAGTTTCGATTTTTTTCAACATGTATTTTTTAATTCAATCAATGAGAAGGATACTATTCAGTCATGTATTTTATATTTCTTTTTCTTTTTTCTTTTTATAAAAAAATAAGTGGCGACTCCACACCACTTACTCAAAAAGAGAGGTGCCCTAAAAAGTACCCAAATATCTTTCTTGAGAGGCACCCCCCCCCCCAATTTTGGCGGTTTCTCACAATAGTTTGAAAAGGAAAATATTTGACTACATAATTAAAAAAAATTAAAGTTTAAATACTCTTTTTTTCCCAAATTTCTTTCTCGATTTTTTTTATTAGTATTTTTTTGAAAGATAAATATAACCTAGGACTTGGTTTTTAGACCTTTTGAGTTAGATAATGTTAGAGGACATTTAGAAATCTAAAATATAATTTGATGATGCACAGAAAATCAGTAGGCTGAATGCTCCGGGCTTCAATGGACTAGTGATGAAGGCACGAAAAGAGAAAGACACAAGATCAAAGGAGATCGGGTTGAACTGGCCAAGAATCCTCTAATGCTTAAGTTAGTTTTTCCTTTGGGACTCAAGAATTCCAACTTTTTTGGAGTAGATAAAAACTTACCCTTATTTGTTGAGGATGAGTGCTTATATAGTGTGTTTGGAATGGTTACTTGTCTCATAACTTCGCAATATTTGTGGAAGTTCAAAGGTTTGGACTTAACTTCCATATCCGCTATAGGAGTTAGAATATTCAATCTAATCTTCTACAACTGCTATTGGAAGTTAAGCACTTAGTAGGAAGTTATAGTGATGAACCAGGATCTTGCTCATGTATCAAAATGGTTACACGTGGTTTGATTCCTAAGCTCTTGTAGATAAATCTAACACCTAGAAATTTTCCAAGTGTTGAGGGTCGTCCAGGAGCTTTCCTCACGGATGACCTTCATGTTTATGGACGGTCGTCCTACTTGGGACGACCTTCTTATGCTAAGATAGTCTTTCTAGTCTGGACGACTCTCATGGACAAATTGGAGTTGATCCAACTTTTAGTTCACCATCAGTTGCCCCCTTGTCCAAGGGTCATCCAGAGTACTGAAAGATTCACTGTTGTTCTTTGGACGAGTGTCTTTATGTTAGTGGTTAAATATCATGCCACGTGTCATGGCCTCATTGGTGATTGGTCACGTCAATTTAGTTTTTCAAGAAGTGTGTCACGTGGCATCCTCTGGTTGGCCACGTCGTTTCAAATGCCAGACTTTACTTTCTATAAATAGTAGAATTCCTCTTCTACCCTTCACATTTCTCAAATTTTCTCCCCTGACATTCATTGTCCAGTGCCTCGTCTAGAAGTATTTCTGCGTCTTTAGTCCGTCTAGAGCCAGGTATTCTCTCCATCCTCATTCTTAGGTTTTCCTTCAAATTTCTTTAAGATGCCTAAGATTGTCGTTTCCTCGTTTAGAAATAATGTCGAGAAGGAGATAGACGAGTACCATGACACTACTAGTTATAGTGGGTCTAGTAGTGGTAGTAGTAGTAACGATGGCAGTGGAGGGAACACCACGGATGAGCAATACATGTCCGGTGTTCTGGGGTTCCTCCGGAAGTTCTTCGAGAATTCCTTAGGACGAGGACAACTTCGGGGTCACAAGCTGGAACCTCGATGAGTGTTCCCCCATCCACTAATTTGGACGAGGTAGAAACCATCTATAGTTGTCTTGTAGGCATCCATTCCAAGATGGACAAGAAAAGACTTGCTTCCCTTAGGAGTTGGTATCAAATTCCGGATGATCTTAACCCTAGGTTAGCCATCCAAGGGGAGTAGTGTTATGACCCTCATTTTGGAATAAGTGTTTATGAAGCCTACTTTCTAGGGGGACTTAGGTTGCCTCTAAATGTCTTTACTAGGGAGTTACTAACTAGGCTAGGTTTAGGAGTATGTCAGTTTAACCCCAATGCATGAAGGCTGGTTGTCTCTATGCAAGTTTCGTGGAGGGAAGTGCTTGAAGGGGACCGTCCTCTCACTGTGGACGAGTTCCTTTACTGCTACAAACCCTTGGATATTAACCAGCCCCTTGGTTTTTAACAGTTCATAGCTAGGGGCAAAGATTGTAGACTAATAAAATCACTTGTAACTAGAAGACGGAGTTTTTCTTCGTCTCTGGTTTTTGGGTTGGACACTCTGTTGAGGTTGGCAGGGATCCATTTGCCCCCTATACTGGAGAGTTAGGGAACCTTCGTCCTGAAGGTATGTTTTTTTTTATTTACCCATTTATTCTTGTTTATAGTCGTCTTGGCCATCATTTTTTCTCTCTCTTTCTCTACAGTTGTTAGACGACCATCCTTAAGCAGATTCTATCTTGAACGCGTCCAAAAGGCTCGACTACATGCTGACAGAAGCTTTCACTCATTAGTCACCCTTCAGCGTCTTGCCACTTGGGGACTTGGTCCTAAACCATCTCCTAAGGCTACAGCTCATGAGCTCACTATTTATAGACGTGAGTTTTTTTTTTTTTAAGAATTTATTTTAATATTGCTTTTTTAATGATTCTAACATTTTCTTTTCAGGGATGAAAACCATGAAAAAAAAACAAGGGAAAAGAGGTAGTGGGCGAGGTAACTAGGCCAGAGGCTTAATCTCAGCCTCATCCTTCTGATGGAGATAAAAGGAAGAGTTTATCCAAGACGCTTGATTTGGGAAATCTTCCCAGTTGTCGGGGAGGCAAGAAGGTGAAGCATCGGTTGTCCAAGCCTGAGGTTGTTAAGCCAGGCACTGTCCTTCCTACCTCCCAACCGTCCATCCAAATTCATGATATGGACGCGCTTGAACCCGTTGGATTTACCCCGTCCACAACTACTGCTCCTACCTTGTCTCATCCTCGTCCAAGAATTCCCATGAACCTTATTGAAAATGAGGACTTGGCTTGGGAAAGGTTCCAGAAGGCCATGACTGATGAGGACGTGGCTGCGTGCTATGACATGTCCTTGAAAGAGTTTGAACATTCTGGTGTTCATGACCTTTTCAAGGTATGTAATCTTACTTTTACCTCGTCTTGTCTTCTTCTTCTTCTTCTTCTTTTTTAACAGATTTTTCTAACCCCTTGTGCAGGCAATGTCAAAGTTCATCGTTGCGTCCAGGCAGGCCACTGAGATGGACAAGGAGAGGATCAAGCTTGAGATGAGGATCTAGTAGGTTAAGGACAACTGCAAGGGCTGGGCTGAAGTGGCGGGCAACGCTAAGGACGAGGTTAAAAAGCTAAAGAACCTCGTCGAAGAGCTGAAGAACCTCGTCGAAGAGCTGAAGGCTGACATTGTTAAGAAGGACACTCGTCTTGATCATTTTCAAAAAAGGAATGACGAGTTGAGTACCCTTCTTAAGAATGCTAAAAAGGACGCTGTTGAGGATTTCAGAGCTTCTAGCCAGTTCACTGACCTTCTGGATACGAACTATGCTGCTGGCTTTGAAGATTTTCACATGGACACTATTAAACGCTTCCTTGAAGTTGACTTTAGCTCCATCAAACTCCAGCTTGGTGCTGCCAGCTCTCTCCTCCAGACGAGTTCTGAAGACGTCAACATTGAGGATGATGCCTCCACTCAGCTTGCCCTGGATGAGCCTAAAATTGGAGAGAACCCCTCGCAGTGAAAGTGTGAAAGTTGATCATTCTAGTTTATTCCTCTTTTTTTGTTTCTAAGTGTGTGATCCACTTTTTTGGACTATTTGAATTTTATTTAAGTACATTTAACTCGTCTATAATCTTTTAGGACGAGCTTCCAAACATTTGTTGTTTAGGTTTTTACTCTACTTAAGGGTTTTTAGACGGTGGTCGTCTACCATTTTCCAAAATTTTTTTATGAATGAATGTTTATTTTCATCATTTCTTATTTTACTATTGAACATGTTATTGTATAGATGAATCTTCTTTACATCACCCATATTACACTGGTTTGTGGTCTGTCCACTCATGGAGGCATTCAGCTCATCCATGTTGAGTTTCCTCATGCTCAATGTTTTTACCATTCGATAAATTTTACAAGTGTAACTCGTCTTACGAATGGTATTGCCTTCACCAGCTTTATTCGTCCGGAGACTTGACATCTGGTTTTAACGCTTGTCCATATCCTGGACGGGTTACAATCATCCTTTAGCAAGACACTTTCAGCCTTTACTTGTCCAAAGATTTGGACTGTTTTGGCTAGTTACATATGTCCATGGATTCTTGAACTCTTACGTGCATGCATTGTCTCGTCCATTGGTGGGACGGGTATACTTTAGGTTTTTCTTCGTCCATTGGTTAGAAAAATATACCTTAAGCTTATTTTTCTGCTTTATCTTTATTTTAAGGAAAGCGTGTAGACATCATATCCCTGTGTCTAGGGATTTTACTCATCTAGGGCTTTTACCTTCTTGTAGATTAGTTTTAAATAGTGCCTTATTATCATGAGAATTGAAAATTCACACAACTTTACATATTGGAAACCCAAACACTATTTATAAAACACCGTCCACAAGGTTTGGCACATGCTTAGAAGTTGGAGCATTTAGGAAATTAAAGATACAAACAAACCAAGTTAATAAATTCATCCATAGACAGTGCATAGTTTAGAAACATGCACCTTTAGGAAATTAAAACACAACATATAATACTAATAAGAAACACAGGTAATGAAAAGCAAACATATAACGTCGACGTCTAGGGTAACCACAACGCCTAGGATGATCTCGTCTAGAGAGATGCTCGTTCAGGCTGATATCTTACTGGTAATATTTTCTTAGATGCATGACATTCTAAGGGTGCTCTAGCTTTCTCCCGTCCAAGGCTTCTAGGCAATAAGATCCTTGTCTCTTGCAATTAATTAGCCTATAAAGTCCTTCCCAATTAGGTCCCAGTTGCCCATGAGCTGGGTTTTTGGTTGCCAAAAAGACCTTTTTTAGGACGACGTCCCCAATGTTGAAACGCTTGGGTTTCACCATTGCATCATATTGCCTAGCCATGAGGTTCTTATACCTTGTTGTCCTTTGTTTTGCGTTTATCCTTACCTCGTCTATTAGATCAAGGTTGAGACGGAGTTGCTATTTGTTATCCTCGTCCTGATACTTCATTACCCTATGGTTCGCCATGTGTACTTTTGCAGGTATCACAGCTTCACTCCCATAGGCCAGTTTGAAAGGAGTTTCCCTTGTAGAGGTCCTCACGGTCGTCCTGTAAGCCCATTGAACACCTGGTAGCTCATCTGGCCATACTCCTTTTGCCCCCTCAAGCCGAGTCTTAATGATTTTCAACAAGAATCGGTTTGCAACTTCTTCTTGTCCATTTGCTTGTGGATGGGAGGGTGAGGAATAATGATTCTTGATTCCAAATTGCTCACAAAAGTCTCTGAAAGGTGTGTTGTCAAACTGTCGTCCATTGTCAGACACTGGCCCCCTAGGTACTCTGAACCTGCATACAATGCTCTTCCAAACAAAGTTTTTGATGTTATGTTGTGTGATCTTTGCTAAGGGCTCAGCCTCCACCCATCTAGTAAAGTAGTCGATCCCTACTACCAAAAACTTCATTTGCTTGGTTCCTAGTGGGAAAGGACCTAAGATATCCAGTCCCTATTGCGCAAAGGGCCATGGGGCCATCATCGGGGTGAGATACTTCGACGGCTATCTAGGGACGTTGCTGTAATGTTGACACTGGTCACACACCTTGACACAAGCCTTAGCGTCTGCTTGAAGAGTTGGCCAGTAATAACCTGCACGAACAACTTTATGGACTAGCGCTCTCGCTTCGGAGTGGTTTCCACATGCTCCTTCGTGAACCTCCCTTAACACATAGTTTGACTCATCTAGAGCTAAGCACCTTATGTAGGTCTAAGAAAAGCCTCTTTTATATAATACCTCGTCTATGAGGATATACTTAGCAGTTTTGATCCTTAACTTTTTAGTTTCGTCCCTGTCCTCCAGAAGCCTTCCATCTTTGAGGTAAACTACTATTGGAGTCATCCAATTTTCTTCTCCTTCAATCTGTTGTACCTCTGAAAGGTCTATGCTTGGCATGTATTGGACTTTGTCATACTCATCCATAGCCCCTTTTGTCGAAGCTGCCTTTGCCAAAGCATCTACTTCCATATTTTCCTCCCTTGGGACTTGAACAAAACTAGCTTCCTTAGATTTTTTGTCGATCCTCTTCACTTGTTCGAGATATTTCTTCATTCGGTTTTCCTTAGCTTCACACATTCCATTGACTTGGCTTATGATCAACTGAGAATCTCCGTGGACGACTACTGACTCCGCCCCTAAGGATTTAGTCAATTCCAATCCTTTGAGGAGAGCTTCATGTTTAGCTTCATTATTGGTCGTCTGATACTGTAAACGAGCTGCATATTTCAACTTGTCCCCTTCGGGAGATTTTAGCACAACTCCAATTCCTCCCACGTATAATGTGGACAAACCATCTACATAGACAACCCACCTCTGAGCTTCATAAATCTTGTCTAACCTACCTTGGCTGGGAGTGAAATCTGTAATGAAATCTGCTGGTACTTAAGCCTTTATAACGCTTCTTGGTTGGTACCTGACATCAAACTCACTAAGTTCCATGGCCCATTGAATTAGGTGTTTGGCGGCTTCCAACTTGTTCATCGCCTTCTTGAGTGGGTGATCGGTTAAAACGTTGATGACATGAGCCTGAAAATAATGTCTTAGCTTCCTGGATGCTGTGACCAAAGCAAAAGCTAGTTTTTCCATCATAGGGTACCGTCCTTCCGCTCCTTTTAGCGTTCGGCTTGTATAATAAACTGGCTTCTGTATCTTCTCTTCTTCTCTAATCAATGCTGAGTTCACTGCATGTTGAGACACTGCCAAATATAAGTATAATTCTTCACCTGGTATAGACGGGCTCAACAGAGGAGCTGTTATGAGATAGGCCTTGAGATCTTGAAAAGCCTTTTTACACTCGTTCGTCCATTCGAACGCCTTCTTGAGAACCTTAAAAAATGGCAAACACTTATCAGTAGCTTTAGAAACGAACCTGTTGAGAGCGGCAACTCGCCCAGTGAGAGATTGGACTTCTTTGATGTTTCTTGGTGGTTCCATATTCAATATCGCTTGAACCTTATCAAGATTTGCTTCAATTCCCTTATGTGAAACCATGAACCCAAGAAATTTTCCTGACAAAACTCCAAAAGCACACTTGCTCGGGTTCGACTTCATGTTATATCGTCTGAGTGTATCGAAGGTTTCTTGAAGGTCTTCCAAGTGTTTTTCCTCGTCCAAGCTCTTTACCAACATATCATCTACATAAACTTCCACATTCCATCCAATCTGTGGACAAAACATATGGTTAACCAGCCTTTGATAAGTTGCCTCCGCGTTCTTCAAACCGAAGGGCATCATCTCATAGCAAAATAAACCTTGACTGGTAATGAAGGATGTCTTCTCTTGATCCACCTTGTCCATCCTTATTTGGTTGTAGCCTGAGAAGGCGTCCATGAAACTTAGCAACTTACGACCCGCAGTTGAGTCTACCAGCTGGTCAATGCATTGCAAGTGATAGCTATCTTTGGGGCAAGCCTTATTCAGATCGGTGAAGTCCACGCACATCCTCCACTTGCCATTTGCCTTCTTGACCATCACTACATTTGCCAACTAGTCCGGGTAATAAACTTCCCGGATAAATTTTGCCATGGTCAACTTCTGGACTTCTTCTTTAATGGCATTATCTTGTTTAGTAGCAAAAACTCTTTTCTTTTGACGTACGGGCTTGGAGGAAGGATACACATTTAGATGATGGGTAATGACACTTGGGTTAATACCTGACATGTCCTCATGACTCCATGTGTACATGTCAATGCTCTTCCTTAAAAACTGGACAAAGTCTTGCTTCATCTTCTTCTCCACGCTTGCTCCAATCCTTGTGAACTTTTCGGGGTTACCCTCGTCCAAAGGAATGTCTTCCAGCACTTCCCTAGGCTCTGCAGTAACCCTTATCTCATCTATGCTCATTGTCTACATGTGCTCGTCCATGGCCAACATGGCTAGATAGCATTCTCTAGTGACCAATTGGTCTCCTTGCACTTGACCTACTCCGTACTCTGTTGGGAACTTAACAGACAAATGGTAAGTAGATGTTATTGCCTTCCAACTGTTTAGAGTCGGTCTCCTAATGATAGCGTTGTATGACGATGAACAATCCACAACAAGGAAGTTTACTTCTTTGGTTATCTATTGTGGGTATGCTCCTACCACCACAGGTAACGTAATGGTAACCACGGGTTGTACTTTCATCCCTCTAAATCCTACCAAGGCGAATTCACTAGACAAAGCTGATCACGTTCCAGCCTTATTTGTTGGAAGGCAGGGTAATACAAGATGTCCGCCGAACTTCCATTGTCCACCAACACCCTTCTAGTCATATAATCAGCAATGAGCAGGGTGATGAGAATTGCGTCATCATGTGGGTGGTGAGCCCCTTCAGCATCCTCGTCCATGAATGTAATGGCTTGCTCATCCGCTCCCCTCGTCTTTGGAGGTTGTCTAAAGAGCTGGACGTTCTGCACCACCTTCAGGTACCTCTTCCTTGACTTGGAAGATTGCCCTGTTAAGGTCCCTCCTATTATAACTCTCATTTATCCAAGTGGGGGCCATGCCGATTCTTCTACCTTTCCTTTCAACTTCTCATCCTTGTGATCTCGTCCGAGAAAGTTTCTCAATTTTCCTTGCCTGACAAAATTCTCTATCTACTGCTTCAGGTCAAGACACTCGTCCGTGTCATGCCCATGGTCTCTGTGGAAGCGGCAATACTTGTTCCTGTTGCACTTGTTGGGATCTCCCTTCATTTTTTTTGGCCACTTCAAGGATGGATCATCCTTGATTTGCATAAGCACTTGTTCGAGTGGCATGTTCAAGGGCGTATATTGCTGACTCCTTGCTGAAGAACTTGCCTTCTTATGGTCTCGATCTTTCTTCTCTCCCGTCCGGGCCTTCTTTGGGCAAGGACCCTATTCTGGATGGCGCGGAAGATCTGTTTCCATTCACTCAACCTTCTTCCTCTTCTTGGCTATGATTGCGTCATCCACATTCATGAAGTTTTGGGCTGAATGGACCAGTTCAGCCATAGTTTGAGGTTCTTGCTCATAAGGATTATGGATGAATAAATTGGAATTAACTCCATTGTGGAAGGCTGCCAATAGCAACTTGTTGTCCCTCGTCTACATCAGGGCTTCCCTATTGAAACAAGTAATGAAGGACCGTAAGCTTTCATTTTCCCCTTACTCCATGGTTAACAGGCTGTACGAGGAATGCTTATGCCTTTGTCCTTCGATAAAATTGTTGACAAACAACTTACTCAATTCCTGAAAGAGCTCACAGTGTTTAGAGATATTTTGCTAAACCACACTTATGCCGGCCCTTTAGGAGTGGTAGGAAAGGCCCTACACATAATCTCGTCTGGAACGCCTTAAAGATGCATTGTAGTCTTGAAAGTAGCAATATGATCAAAAGGATCGCGCGTTCCATCATATGAGTCCAAGGAAGGCATCTTAAACTTAGAAGGCAGGGGATGACTATTGATGGAAGGCACGAAAGGGGAATCAGTCTGATGGACTAAGTCATCACGGGATTGGCCCTTTTCATGTTCTCCCTCATCTCGTCCATGGCCTTCCTCATTTGATCCATTTCCCTCTCCAAGTGTGGCACCGTGAGGCAGTACCCTTTAAATAACTCTCAGGCTCAGCACTTTCTCCTTTTCTGGCTTCTTGACTCTGGGCTTGCCCTTCCATGTATCTTTCATGGTGTTGCCTCCTTAAATTAATCTCCCTAGTCAACTCTTGGTTCTAACGAGTTAATTCCACCATGGCGGCTGCCATGGACTGTATGTGTTGGATGGAAGATGGGGTTACTAGAAGCATTCCCACTCTCCTGGTGGCTTGGACTAGTGGCCATCAATCTTGTCCGAACCATGCAGCCTTTTGTTGAAGGAAGATAAATTGCAAAACACAAACTTAATCTTCCCACAGACGACGCCAATTGATGATGCACAGAAAATCAGTAGGCTGAATGCTTCAGGCTTTAATGGACTAGTGATGAAGGCCTAAAAAGAGAAAGACACAAGATCAAAGGAGATCGAGTTAAACCGGCCAGGAACCCTCCGATACTTAAGTTAGTTCTCCTTGGGGACTCAAGAATTCCAACTTTTTTGGAGTAGTGAAAAACTTACCCTCATTTGTTGAGGATGAATGCTTATATAGTGTGTCTGGAACGGTTACTTGTCTCATAACTTCCCCAATATTTGTGGAAGTTCAAAAGTTCAGACTTAACTTCTATAACCATTATAGAAGTTAGAATGTTCAATCTTATCTTCTACAACTGCTATTGGGAGTTAAGCACTTAGTAGGAAGTTATAGTGATGAACCAGGATCTTGCTTATGTATCAAAATGGTTACACGTGGTTTGATTCCTAAGCTTTTGTAGATAAATCTAACACCTGGAAATTTTCCAAGTGTTGAGGGTCGTCCAGGAGCTTTCCTCACGGACGACCTTCATGTTTATGGACGGTCGTCCTACTTGGGACGACCTTCTTATGCTAGGATAGTCTTTCTAGTCTAGACGACTCTCATGGACGAATTGGAGTTGATCCAACTTCTAGTTCACCATCATAATTAGTTATCTTAATTTTGAAAATAATTAAACATTATTCAAAATATCTTAATTATTAACTAGAATTATCCAATACATGCATGTGCACTCTTGTTTTAAGGTTAAACAATAAGATTATGACACATTGTTGAGGTCTAAAAGATCACAATGTTGCACCAAGGTCCAAAACAATACAAAGGATTAAACTCTAGAAAAATAAAATATGTGGGCCTTCAATAAAGGAAACGGAGGAAAGGCCTAAACCCATTAAGGGTCATAAGGAGGAACCCAAATCCATGAATGGGTAAACTTCGAACCTTATGAAACAAAGGGAGGAAAAAAAGCCCAACCCACAAAGGTCAGAAAATTACTGGGGAGACAGGAAAAAAGCTGGTTCGGGATACCTGGGGATTCCCAAGAGCCCGGGATCCTCGGAATATGCAGCAAAGGTCATGCTGGGATTAAGACAGTTCAAGGGAGGCATGCGAAGAAACACAAAGAATCAGAACAGATGGGTCCCTATTGGCCACCCAATGATGTAGAAATGGGATCAGAAGGCTTGGGAACCAACAACTCATAAGTTAGGGTCTGGTACCTTAGGAAACCCAGAAAGAAGAACCATGAAGGAAGGAGACTGGGGATCTTTCGGCCTAGCAGAAGGGAATCAACTCACTTAAGAAAAATGACAAAAGGGAAAGTAGCCAAAAGGTGGGTCTAAAAAAAGTGGAATCTAGAAGCCTTGAAGGAAAGAACAAAGGTCAGCCTTCTAGGACCCCCCCAGTACAAGAAGACCAACTGGAGGCTTTTGAGGAAGAAACCTCAAAAGAAGAAAATAATAAAGAGTGAGGAAGGGACCAACCACCAATGTTGTTGACACAACATTGGTTTTGGTACCCAAGGGAGCAAGTGGAAGGAATCAAGGGTACCCCAGAAACCCTAAGATGGCACTATAAAAGGGAAAGCAGCCAACATTGAAGGGGCATTGGGACATAGTCAATTGAAGAAAAAATACTTGAGAAAACCCTGCCAGAATTCAAAAAGAGAGAAGAGAGAGGGAAAAACAGCGTCCGGGGTCCCCATAACAGCCACTAGAGAACACACACTTAGATTTAAAGAGATTCAAACTTTGCAAGTCTTAGAGGCCTGAAGAGCCATCTAAGTTTGCGATTTTTGAACTTATTTGGACCTTGTAACATGTCCTAATGAGCATAATGTATTACATGATTAAAAGAATGATGAACCATTTTACATTATTTTAAGGATCCCTAACACTTTATTTTATTTCCTCTTTCTTATCATTTTGTTCTTTGTTGTTCCCTGTTATTCAATACATATATTCTCTGTATGTTAGTGTGTATGTGTTGTAGGATTCATGCCCTATGCACCACTTGGTTCGAAATCAGCCCTATTTAGCTGCGGTGAACCAAGCCCAGTCCCTTGAAATATAAAGCAACAGGCCCAGGATTCTCGCTTTCTTACTTGGGCCTGTCTGCTGCATTTCTCTAAAAAAAAAAAGAACCCACACACACATAATCAATTATAAGTGATTCTTTAAGAAGCAATCATAATTAATCACTCATAAAGTGTTTAACCTAAAGGCAAGAATGCGCATTTACCATTAAATTCTTGAATTGGATTAGTCTTAAAATTTGATGGTTCGATTTAAGCGTATAACGTTTCATTTTGATAGTTAGGCCTTCTATATTTGTTTTAAATTATGCTTGTAATTATTCAACTATTAAAATGATGGGTTTTCCCTTTTGTAGGGCTATAAAATAACCAAGGTATTCATAAATAACTAGGCTTTAGCTCAATAAAAAGCTCATTCTTGTATATATGTTTATAAACAAGCCAACTTGAACCTTAGTTAGGCCCTTTTGTAGTGGTACTTTGGGTTAAGTAATGTGTTTGAGCTTGGGGAGAGAGTGTAATTAAGTGTGTGTGTGTGTGTGTGTGTGTGTGTGTGTGTGTGTGTGTGTTTAACAGTTTGTTTCTCAAACTTGAACCTTAGTTTTAGACTTGTTTAATAAAAGAGCCAAGCATAAGTAAATAAAATTGTTAATGAACAAGCTCATGAACATTAGGGCTCAATACAAAAAAAAAAAAAAAAATTGAGTTTTTACTTGTTTATGAGCTTGGTGATAATCTTGACAATTAAACTCATCTTACTAATACTTTAAGTAATTGGGAGTTGGGATTACTTAAGCAAACTAAATAGGCTTGATAATATAGTTGTGTTGGATCTCAATCTCAAAAGCTTGATATTGAGTTTGAGCTTGAACTTGGCTTGGCTAATAAATCAAATCGAGTCAAGCTCAAGCTTTTAGACCTTTTAACAAGCTCAAGCTTTTAGACCTTTTAACAAGCTCAACTCAAACATCATTTATAGGCTTGGTTTGAGCTTAAGCCAAACTTGAACATTCTACATTCCTTGTTAAGCTAAGCTTGAACACTCACAACCAAGGAAGACGATTTCCTACCGTACCGGCTGGTACCGTCAGAATATTCAGTTCCGGCGCCTGAACCGGTACAGAGATAGGGCTAAATCGTACCGCCCAAAATACAGAGGTGTACCGGCTTGTTTCGGCTATTCTGGCGAATTTCAGAGCTTTTCGGCGGTATTTTTGTTCCGGACCGATACAAATATAACTAGGTTTTTTTGAAAAAACTATACTTAACAACTTAAAGCAACTAGTGACCCTCATTGAAGCATCAACTTGCTAGATCATCAACAACATCATCTTCTTCTTCGTTTTAGCCACTTAGATCTTCTTTTTAGCCATTGTAATTGCTCCCTTCTTCGTCTGCTCTCTCCCAGCTTCGTTTGCTCTGCTTGTTGAAATTCTTTCTCTACTTTTTTGAGAAGCTTTCTCTGCTTGAATGTTCTAAATTTGGGATGTATAAGCTGTACTGTTGTACCTATTTCTCTTGGTTTCTCTGCCAAAAGCATAAAAGCGTCTTATTTTATTTGCTTTTTCCAAAGCACGTGACTCTCCTTGATTCTTATCTCTTGCTTATTTTGCTCTTTCAATTACTTTTTATTTTTTATTTAGTTAATTGATTAGATGGGCAAGTGTCAACTTCTAATGGTATGAAGTTTAGTTTAACCGATTACATGGGTCATAAATAGAAATTTAGCTATCCTTTAAATGTATTAACAAATTCTTTAAGTCCTAAAGAACATAGAAGGTATAGGCTCTAAGAGAATTATTATTATTATTATTATTATATAAAATAACGGTAATCTCGAAATGGTACACCGGTATCAACTGGTACTGAAATATTTCGTTCCGATAACCAAACTGAAACGACCTTTGATACGGTATTGACTTCCTTGCTCACAACTCGACAAAACTAGGCATGTTTGTAACCCCACCATTTTGTTATAAAATGATAATTTCACCCTTAGAATAAGATCTTTTTTTTTTTTTTTGATAATCACCCTTAGAATAAGATCAAACGTAGGTTGCGAAACAAGATGTATATAAACATGAGTTGACAGACATAACTTTCTAGTGGGATGTATAAGATTTTTTGAATTTCCCACTTCCCCAATCCATGTTTTGTCTTCTAATAGGGTGAGCTTTGATACATGGATGCGTAAAGGCTCGGGCCTTCAAGAAATATGTGGACTTAAAGATCTTATGGTTTAATAGCCCAAATAATTGAATTGGCATGTAATTGAGCATTTTCCCTCCAAACCCATTTTATGTAAATATGTGGTTTTATTGGGAAAGATTATTCGGTGAGAGATGAGAACAGTAGAATGAGCCATGAGTCTTAATCCATTGAGGAGAAAACATAGGCTTTAGCCTAAATGGCGATGCAAGAGGAACATGGGTATGAGCCAATTTTGTAATATAGCTAAAATACTTGTCATGACTCATGCACCTAATCCATGTAGTAGGAAGAGATGGGCTGTTAAGCGTGAATTAATTGCGTGAAGTGAAGAATTTTGTGGACTAAAGCCTCACGCCCATTAGGCATCAAAAGATTTTGGTTGAAAGTCTAGGGCTGTCAATGAGCTGAGCCCAAGCTCATTCCCAAACAAGATTTTATGTTTAAGCTTGACTCATTTTCTTATCGAGCAATCTCGAACTCATTTACGAGTTATTACTTAATTAACTTGTTCTTTTCTTATATATTATGAAACTATGAATAAAATATTTTACCTGTTCATAATTTTATGAATTTTTTCTACAAATAGTAATATATCATCAATAAATTACAAATAATAATCTAATATCATATGAAATTATTGACAAACTTATACAATTAAATTTCAAGTCTATATAGATATATTTTTATAAGCATACATATAAAAATATTATATTATATATAGTTAAATCGAGCTCTTATGCTCACAACCTTGTTCATAAACACATTTTTATGTTTAAGCTTGGCTTGTCTAAGAATCAAGCCTAAACTTAAGGCTTGAACATGGCTTGTTTTCTAAACAAACGAACATAAACAAGTATTTTACTGAGTCAAGCTCGAGTTGTTTATAGTCAGCTTAGTTCATTTCTATTATAGCCACGGTGGAAACTCAATATGTGTTTGGATGAATTTTGGACTTTATTGGGGCCAAAATCATTCTTTTTTTCATTGTGAAATATACTGAGATGGCATTTGTTTACTATGCCAGTGGAAAAAGAGAACGAAGACGAACTATTAGCGAATTGGACACGGGAGAATTAGCAATCTAAGCCTGAAAGCTTTGCTCCTTTGACAAACTTCAGCCTTTCTTTCTTTAATCTTTGGCCGCGTTAGATTTCACAAATTACCGCTCAAGTATCTTAACTTCTGAAATACAGATACCAAGGTTCAAATCTGATTACATATCATCAAAAACAGAAATCTACAAGAAATTAAACTGGGAAAGAAGTTCATTAACAGCAGGATATTGAAGATCACTTCCAGTTATTGGCAACAATGTCAGCAAGATCAACTACCCTCTGTGAATAACCCCACTCATTGTCATACCAAGCAATCACCTTCACCATGTCATCTCCCATAACCAATGTTAGTGAAGAGTCAACAGTTGATGACACATCAGTGCACCTGAAGTCAACTGACACAAGAGGCTCATCACATACAGATAGGATACCTTTGAGCTCTGTGTCAGCACTCTCCCTGAAAGCTGCATTGACCTCTTCTGCAAAGGTCTTCTTTGACACTTGAACTACAAGGTCCACAACTGAGACATTAGGCGTGGGCACACGGAGGGCAATGCCATTCAGCTTCCCTTTTAGAGAAGGGAGAACAAGGGCTACAGCTTTTGCAGCACCTGTTGAAGTTGGGACTATGTTGAGAGCTGCAGCACGTGCACGACGAAGGTCACGGTGACTTGCATCAAGAAGTCTCTGGTCTCCAGTGTAGGAATGTGTGGTTGTCATGGTACCCTTGATGATGCCTAACATATGAATATGATATTTCATATATCCACGTTATGGACATGCCATATAACCGTGCTAGAGGATGAGAGAAGTATCAATGACAATTCACAATTATAAAGTTTGGTTAGAAAAACCTAAGGAAAACTTGTCCAGCATAATCTTTATTAGAAAAGAGCGGGGGAAATATAGCCATGTATTTAATGTTAACTTAATTGTTAATCCCTTGTAAATGAAAAACTATTGCAGGATTATGCCTAATTCCAAGCCAAGAGAGATAGACATATCATACAAAATGGAACAACGACAGGTTAATAATACACTTACTGAATGGTTAGAAATTCTTGGAAGTTAAATTACAAGCTTGTGTAAACTAACAGACGATGCAATCTCAGAGATAATCATAGATCAATATCATCAAACACGGTAATGAGATACTATATATTCCTGCATAATTAGAGCTGCATTATTTAACAGCAAAAAAAGGTGATGGGTTAGGTAGGAGCCCTGCTTCTAGGCCACAAAGATGCAAATCAGAAGATTAACTAGGATATTGAAAAGGTGAATGCACCGAAGTGAGAATATTTTCAATTACATGACCAATTGGTAGGGAGTAGGGACACAAATGATGGCGTTTAGCTTTTATAACCAGAAAATCAAGTTCTTTTCTACTAGTAAAATGTAGGCTTAAAAGTTGGGAGAGGTTTGTGGTTTGGCAAATATAATTTAATGAAAATACTAAGATAATGGATGGGACTGGGACAAACCATCATTGTTAAGGCACCTAAACAGTCCTTAACAGAGCTAATTGATTAAGTATGAAAAACAAACAAAATCATGGAACACTGAGGAAGCAATCTAAATGCAGAAAAATCATGGAAGCATTTGCAGACAAAATGGTTGGGCGGTACAAGGCAAGGCAGGATGCAGAGAAAGGCAGGAGAGAGAGCTAAGTTACCAAATTTTTGGTCGAGGACCTTGACAAAGGGAGCAAGGCAATTGGTGGTACAAGAGGCATTGCTGATGATGGCCTCGGCATGGTTGTAAGCGTCAGCATTAACACCAACCACGTAGGTGGGTATATCACCTTTCCCAGGAGCAGTGATGAGCACCTTCTTAGCCCCTGCCTGTAAATGCTTTCCAGCTCCTTCCCTGTCCACAAACACTCCAGTCCCTTCTATCACCAGGTCTATTTCCAAGTCCCTACACAAACCATCCATTTTTGCTCACTTCTTTTTTGTTTCATGTATGTGTCACATAGACTAGGATACTCTCTATTTTCAAGTGAAATATAAGGAGTCTATTTCTCTATTCAGATTTAATTTTTTTATTGTATCTAAGCAGTGTACATGCTGATATATTATTTATAAATTTAAATGATATAACACTGAATGCATCTTTATATTTGTAGTATAATCTTATGAATATAAGTTGAAATTGAGTGAGTTAAATGATTACTTCCAGGGGAGGTTGGCGGGGTTACGGTCAGAGACGACCTTGATGATCTTTCCATCAACTGAGATAGCCTTGTCACCGGAGGGCTTGACATCTGCATCAAAGATGCCAAGGGTGGAGTCGTACTTGAGAAGATGGGAGGCCTGCTTGACACCTCCTGTGTCATTGATGGCGATGACATCCAATGGCGAGTCCTTCCTGCCGTGCCAACATCTCAGGAAGTTCCTTCCGATTCTCCCAAACCCATTGATTGCTACCTTCAGCTTCGCTTCCACTACTCCTCTCCTGTAACCACCATTCCCACCAACCTACAACAATGCCAAATTGCCAGTATACTCAATATTTTAAAACTTCAACTAGCTTGGCAGCTTGGGCGCCCAGAGGTAATTAATTAATCTTTATACATGTACAGAGTATATTGCAATGATCAATTAGATGCAAGGAAACTTGACTTAAACTCCCATTTTGGGTAATTCCATTATGGAAATTCACGCTTCATGCACAATGAAATTGTACAGTGAAATGTAACATTGAAATTGTACGAATAGCACAAGAATTTATCTTTGAAAATGTACTATACATGATCATGAAATCCAAAATGAACAAGTCTTATGTTGTCTAAATCATTTATCTGAAAAACTTCGTTCTGGTTGCCTTAGTAAATACCATGAGAAATTGATGCAGAGTCAAAGTAAACAACAAAAATCAAAACATCAAGTGGGTTATCCTAATTATCATAGTAGATACTGTATACTGTTTGTTAGTGTTAAAAATTAGTACTTGTAATGATTACTACTACGTACAATCCACTTCCTATGGTGAGATGTGAGCTCAACAACTCCTTTGTGTAATCTTTTGAGGTAAGCATTAGTTGACTTATAGTTACAGGCTTACAGCTGTGACCTTTAAGCAAGAATTTCACACTATATCAAGCACTTGTAGTCCTAACTGGTAAATAAGGAAGGCAAATGAGAGGGAAAATGAGACTCACAGCAGAGGTCTGGAAGGCAATAACAGAGAACAAGTCTTCAGAGGACTTGCGAGCAAATGGAAGAGAAGCTGATGAACTGCGAAGGCCAGAGAATTCAGAGAACCCCTGACTGTGGACCTGAACAAAGAAAGAAACTAATTTATATATGTCAGTGCGCGCGAATATTACAAAACATAGCATAAAATAATGCTAATGTAAAAGGCACCAATGCTTTCCCAAGAAGAGGAATTAACAACAATAGAGAGTGTAACTAAAGAGACCTTGAGAGATGGCTTAGCCACAGAGAGAGTAGCAGAAGAAGCCATGGATTGCTAGCAGCAGCAGCAGCAGGTCTAGTGGCAAATGTGTGTTTTAAAATGATGAGGTGGAGTGGAGGGGAAAGATAATATGGGTGAGGATGAGATTATTGATAGCCTCTCATTCAATTTATGGCTGTGGTTTGTGTAGTAGGATGTTATTTCTTCCACCTCAATCATGATTGAAGCCCAGCCAACTTTCTACAACAATAAGTCGACACAACAAATTCACTGCGTTTACAAAATTGCTAAGATGACTTATTGTAATTGATGTACAATAAAAGTAATGTTGATAATAGATCATATTAACAGTTGTAATTATTGGGATGGCATGTTCTTGTGAGAGTGATGTTGCCACAATCACAATTTGCTATTTCAACAAGTTGTAAAATTTGAAATGTTTGATAACAAAAAAGTATTCTCTCCATTTTACTTAAAATGGAGAGTTTATTTCACAACCTAAATCAAATATTACAAACTTA